>NC_064773.1:29511448-29811448 GCF_011397635.1 Epinephelus fuscoguttatus | reverse complement strand
TTTAACCTGCATTATTCTCCAACATCACAATTCACATTGCCCTGACTGAGGCAAGATAACAAAGAACATATGGGGAATAGAGTAAGGTATAAGTCCATCACATAAGCCATTGCTGCAGTTAACAATTATTGCCAAGTCATCAGATCTATCAATAAGCATGTGTCAATAAGCATATAAAGCAAAGCTGGGTGCCCTTTTAACATTTCAATCCTTAGACATAAAAACACTTTAAAAACACTTTAACACCCTTGAGAATGTTTCTTGGTGTGATTAGAAGTCCAGTGTAGCCCTGAAGGGAGTGGTGGAGGGAATTAGTTTTTTGGCAGCCCATACAGGCTCTGCTGCAAACACATTTAGCTCTAGTCACAACCATGGAATACTTTTTTTTTTTTTTTTTTAAAACCACATTATCCTGCTAACCACAGGCCCTTGGATGGAATTAGGCAGAAGTCCCAGTGGAAGAAAACTGAGCTGATTAAATGCTGCTTTCCTAATTGAGAGAGCCAAGCTAATTTGCAATGAATCCCAGATCTTTTTCCTCCGCTGCATGAGTGGAAGTCATTATTAAACTTTATGTCTAATTATAAGTTATGATTAGAGAGGGTGGTTTACTTCATCAGGATACTTTGGAGAAGTTCTCAAAAATATTTACATTTTGTTGGAAATAATAAGGAGGGGAGCTTATACTTCAGTTAGATGTTTGTTGCACACCACTGAATTACCAGTCAATCCTTAAATAAACCTATTTTGTACCTAAAATACATGAAAACTGGGTATTCATAAGGTGATATATCATACAAATGATATGCGCGTCACCCAGTGAGTGCACAGTGTGACACCTCTTTACCTCATTGCCTTTGCTGTAACTGTGTTCCTGTGGCGCCATCTGCAGGATACTAAGGGAGCATCAACATTTCCCTCAGCTGGAATCCAGTGCAGGGATCACATACTGTGGGCGACTGTGAATCTGCAGATGCAAATAAGAGATGTGACAATATCCAGATGCAAAATGGTGATGGTGATTTAGAATCAGAGAACATGCATCAGGCCAGATACTTACCAGTATGCATGGCCAAAGCAGCATGACAAAAACACAGAGATGGGTAGAATTTAAACTGAATGTATTTGAAATATGTATTTAATTACTTTTAAGTATTTTTTAATTGGTATTTTGCTGTACAAATAAAAAGAGAATCAATTTGTGACAAACTACATTAAGACCTTGCATTTTTCTATTTGAAATACTAAAAATATATTTTTTATAATGCATTTTATTCTCAAATACGACACATTTTTATCCCCAGGTTTAAACTGTAGGAAAAAAACTACAATTAACCTAATCACAGTCTTTGTCTAAATGCAGGTGAAACATGTGACATGTCTGGGTGGGGCCAGCAACACACTAACTGTGAACTGCTGTATTTCATTTGTCTATACATGATCTGCAGTGTTAGAGGGTACACAAAAGGAGAACACTTTTTTTTAGGTTGCAGTTGGTGTTTTTCTCTTCTCTTATACTTTACTTTCTCCTCAACTGTTTTGTACTTTATCATACTCTGCTGTAATGGTACCGTTTTGTCTCTTTTACACTCAGTCCATTGGTTGCTTGTGGAGTTGGAGATCTTAGGAATATACCTATTCCTCTGTGCTCTATTTCTCGCTTTTGAAAAAGGTGTTTGCTAAAGCCCAGTCTTTCGGCTCATTTATGCTTAACGTTAGATACATATACGGACACAGACAGAGCCCTCTGTCCATAGCCTTTGTGCACATTTTCTCAAAGCTTATGGATACGGAAAAAATGCAGCAGTACCACCAGAGATTGTCGGGGGAAATGTAGCATAGTTCAAGTAAGATATGACTGTAGGAGACAACAAAGACATTATAAGAATGGTGGAACAGCAAGAATCTATAATGTCGTTAAAAGAGTCCTCCGTCGACATGTCGTTTTCAACAGCAGCAGTCTGTGAGGTCATTAAATACACTGCAAAGACACATTACTGCAGCCTCCTCCACTGTTACTGTTTGTTGTTGTCAGAAACATTTGTCTCTGCCCACTAGTGCAATCTGGTGGATGCATTTATACCATCATAAAGGATGCATGGAAGTATGAGGGAAGTGACATTAACACACATCTGAAAAGGACCTATTTCCTATGTAAAGGAAGTATAAATGGGCCCTTACTGTCACCTGATAGAACAAGTGCATCACACTGTGGCCTTCTGTTCAGTTCCACCAGTTACGTTTTAATTGGCCGTTCACTAACCATGCAGCCTGCACCCCTGAAATTGCAACCTTCCACCCCTAAGGTATCCTGATTAGCCACTTCATATGGGAAATAAGTGGAGCTCATCTTTTCAATGTAGGGAGCTCAAAGTCAGACTCATATTGAGGCTACAAAATGCCTAAATTGTGCAGCTTGGTCTCACTCCCAGGGCAGCAAAAACGCCTTTGGTGTCAGATATGGAAGCACAATGCACCCTTTAGCATTTGTATGAGACTCAACAGGCATTAAACCAGTTCTAATGCAAAACCATCCAGGTCAATGTTAGATGTTCAGAGCAGCAAACGTAAGGATAAAGATTGCAAAAGTTGGCTTAGGGTGGATTCCACAAGCACAGGACTTCAACCCAGAAGACCTGTGTCTGTGTCCCATGTGAAACCAAAAGTCAACGCTAATGTCTTTTTGTCACATCAGTTGTTAGTAACATGAGTCGACTGATAATTTTAACCATGATATTTTCCTAACCCTGACAAAGTAGTTGTGTTGCCTAAACCTAACGAGATAAAATGCAAAAGGCTGACACAGGGGATTCTGCTCAAGCGTTAAAATGTGACGTAGGGATGACATCATGTTGTAACATCACAATGTTTTTTTGTGTGTTTATTTCAAATTACAAATTATGTTTTTCAATCAATCAATTATTCAATTCAATTATTAAACAGTTTGTATTTTATTTTCATAAATTTTATGAGCAAGTAGTTGTACTTTGTAAAAAGATACTTTCTAATGTGTTTGTTCCCATCTCAGCAATGTTTCACCATCCCAGGTGTTTTCACTTATTTTGCCTGATTAGAGTCTCATTAGGACGAGCGCTTTATTGGCATGTCCCCCTCTATCTCTGTTCCAAAGTGGCTACTCAGCACAGCAGGTGAGGGCGGGGGAGCTTTTATCATAGGCCTTTTTCACAGCAGACATTTTGTCTTGTTATAGCAGGGAAAGCGCAGGCGCAGCTAATTAATGACTGTAATTTCCTGCTCTGTAAAAATGTCTGCCGTGAGAAAGTAGCTGTAATTCAGCTATGAATATTTGTGCTTTTCTTGCTGTGGCATGTCAAAATGCCTTATGTGAAAACACTATAACTGCTGGCAATAATTAAACGTAATGCTACATTAACTGCACTGAAAACTAACATGACTCTTCAGCTAAGGAGCGTTTAACCCACCTTTTCACACAGTTTTGGTTCACTCTCTTAGCGTCTTTTTTGGCCTAGTTGTTAAGAAAAAACTTTAAAACTGACTGTACCTACATAGCAAACAATTAAAATTAGCAGCTAGCTTAGCTTGTATAAATACAGAACGTTTAGCAGCTAACGTTAGCTATTAAACGTCAGAAACACATTGATGGCGAGAGAAACAGAGCTAAAAATAACGAGAATATTGGCCTTACATTTGTCAGGTGGTCAGATACACAGCTCCAAATGAATGATAGTGCTGTTCCGTGTCTGCTGGATGTGTAAATAAGCAACTGTTTGCTGCCACATGCCGGCCATGTCGTGTCAAAATGTGATAATAGGTCGTTAGAGTTCAGACTCGGAGGTTGTTTGTGCTGCCCGCTTACATCTTCTATAGCTATGATGGGTTCAGTGACCATAGTGACTTCAAGAGAAGCTCAGCTCTATGCTGTATTCAGGCCATATTGGAATGGGGGTACAGTAGAGACTGGAAAGACTCACGTCCAAGACGTGTGAGCCTTGACGGGAAAACTCAACAGTACAGCATGATTACTCAGTTAGACAAGGGTTAGAAAAAGCCTTTTGGCAATATAATATCATAACCATAGATGTGGGTTTTATTGCTTGAACAACGAAATTTGGCTAACTTGGGGGAACCATTTTGTTAGGTTTAAAGGAACTTCTGTATCATTGATTGCCAACTTTTTCTCAATTACGTTATTATATATATTATATATTTATTTTTGATATAATTACAACGTGAATGTTGACGTTGGAAACAGGTAACTTTGGAAACTCCTATATGTCATGAACACCTCATTAACATCACCCTGGGCCATGGTCTAATCAGTCAGAATACTTAAAAACGTCTGTCTCAGTGTGCATAATCTTAAAGTATTTAACTGTATTAATCCTTGCATAATGTTTATGAAAATGTTTTCCATATTAAGTAATATGGCCCTTTCCCCACTCAATAGACTTGGGGCTTTAGGAGCTTCTCCACCCTGAAAAAAATACAATTTGATATTAACACAGTAAAAGACCTCAGATTTAAACATACAGGCAATTAGTACCTTTCTGCATAGCAAGGGTGATACCAAATCATTGTTTTGCAACTCACAAGTAAGTCTCAAGTCTTTGCACTCAAGTCCCAAGTCAAGACAGGCAAGTCACAAGTCAAGTCTTAAGTGAGGACAGGAAGGTTCTGAGTCAAGACCCCAGGCAAGACAGGCAAGCCTGGAGTCAAGTCCCAAGTCAAGACAGGCAAGTTCAAAGTCAAGACCCCAGGCAAGACAGGAAGATCCCAAATCAAGTCCCAAATCAAGACAGGCAAGCCTGAAGACAAGTCCAAAGTCAAGACAGGCAAGCTTGGAGTCAAGTCCCAAGTCACGACAGACAGGTCCGAAGTCAAGTTTCAAGTCAAGACTGGCAAACCTGGATTCAAGTCCCAAGTCAAGACAGAAAGATCCAAAGTCAAGACCTAAGTCAAGACAGAAAGCTCCCAAGTCAAGTCCCAAGTCAAGACGGAAAGGTCCAAAGTCAAGACAGAAAGCTCCCAAGTCAGGTCCCAAGTCAAGACAGGCAAGTCCCAAATCAAGTCTAACAAGTCCTAAGTCCTAAACTCTGACTTTCAAGTCATATCATAAATCACTCCTCACCAAATGCAACAAATTGGTTTTTTGTTGACCACCACATAGTCTTTGTTACCAAACAAAATTATCTGTGGTATCACTTTTTCTGGTGTTCAGTAATGTCACGATTCTTCATCATAGTTCTCTGCTGAAACTTGATTGGATGCTGTCAGATTGGCTCAAACAAAATGATCATCTGGGGAATTAAGTGTCAACTTGTTGGGAATGAAAAGCATTAATGTTAGTTGATTCAGGAAATGAAGAGAAATTAATTGATTCATAACAGGCTTTTTAAATAACATACCTCTTAATCTTTGGGCTTGAGGGGAGGTATCAGAAGTCAGAAGACTCAAGTTGGAGAGAAGTCATTAGTCACTAGTGTCAAAGTCAAGTTGTCTTTGTGACTTGAGAAAGACCCAAGCCTAAGTCATGTGACCCAAGTCCATAACTCTGCGCTGTAGTATTAGTATCAGGCCCTAACTTCATGAATCCATATTCCAAAAGTCCAGACCAACAGCATCACATTTTTTGTTGTTTTATTTTCTATTAAAGCAAGCTGAGTTCCCTCACTCAGTCTCCACATGACACACAAAACCTCCAACACAGAAATGTAACTATGCATAACAGGGAACACATTTACAAAATAAATTAAGGCAGATATTTGTGGATTCCAAGAGGTGGCTATAAATTATATGTGTAAAAGCTGGTGTTAGAATTCCGTAAAACAGTAAAAATATAAAGCCAACCAATCTTGCAGTGTCTACAGCTCAAATATTTCATCAGTAATAAGGCAATGAATTGTGGGCTTTACAAAAAATATTCATGCTGTGATCTTATATGATTGACAGTAGGACAGGGGCATCTCATTTATGCAAATATTATAATCATTTTAATGTGATTTTTACATTAAGCATTTAGCAAACTTTAGGGGCATATGATACAAAAAGGATCATACATACTGATCTTTTTACTATTATTATTTTTAATCAAGACCTAAATTTGTTCATTGTACTTCGATATTTCGAGGAGCACCCTGACAGTACCTGGATCTATGTTGCCAAACAACAGACAACATGGAAACAACCGGAAAGCCCTCTCACAGTGACCTCTCACAAGGATTCCAAAAAAAAAAAAAAAAACACAACAAAACCAAATATTTTAAATATAAGGCAAAGGGATTCCTTTCTGCATTATCAGTATCCAACAAATATCCAACATACAGAAACACATTTAAAATAATGCTGATTTTTTAAATTAATATAAAAATGGATCAGTAGAAGAATTTCATGGGAGTCAACGTGTGTCTGGTTGATCAAATGATTGTCACTTTCTTCTTGAATAAATAAATAAAAACATGCAGTCACAATGTGTAGACAAAAAAAACATGCACAACTATGTTTTGATGTATAATGGCATGCCACAAGCCCAGCTCACACTTTTTACAATGTATATTATAATATTCTGCAGTCTAAGGAGGCTTTGACCATTCAGTAGCACTAGTGTCAGAGCCTTTATGGTTTAAAAAAAAAAAAAAAAAAAGTAGTATTTATTAATAAAATAGGAAAGCAGTGTTGTTTGTGGTAAGACTTCTATGGGTTTTGACATAAAATCATTCCTCTGTGATATTTTCTCATACCTGACAAGGGCAGAGGGTGGCAGCACAGGCTGGCTCGAGGCAATGAAAGCACATTTTCTCCAGACTGAAAGAGAAGCTGAGTCTTTACAGACTTACGATCATATCCTGTGGCATTAATCAGAGTAACATAATCACATCAAAAGCGTGGCTTCAGCACTCAAGCAGATGCAAACCCAAACCACTGACAGAGCTAGTAAAACCAAATATGTATAGACATTTCACTCCAAAATCAGGCAAGTATAAAAAGGTGATGATTAGTGTTGGAAAGATGACTGACAACAGGAAAGCACAGGACATTATGGGCTCTTTTTTCATGTCAGCACAAAGACTAATACAATTAGCACTATATTTGGTGTTGCAATTTTCCGAACTCAAGGTGCATTTTATCACGCTCACTTCTCCTCGCTTCCTAACTTCATGAGTGACCAGAGGAGGTGAGGAAGAGATGCAAGGACAGAGAAGCAGAAGCTCCCAAAAAAGAAACCCTTGGTTCCACAGTGTCAGTTTTCAGCGACATCATCTACTTCTGTTGCTGCGGAGCTCTATCACATGTCAAACTGACTGGTGTGAATGTCCACAAAACCGTTTCTTTAATAACAATTTCAAAATCTTAAAGGATCTTTCATAGATAGGGACATCTCTTATAGGCCTATAAAGGTTTTACATATACAGGAGGCCTTCATTTAGATATGCAGATTATATAATATAACCAATCATCAGTAGCATTATTACTGATTGTTGACCTATATTATGGTAAGAAAATCCCGCCGTGACCCTTGGGCAGCTCCGTACTTTATTTCCGTGTCAAATACACCTGTTTCCTCGCTATGAGCTCATACAGAGGCTTTCTCTCTCCTTGTCTTGTGAGATGCATTTAAAGGATTGGAAGCTCCATCATTGCGGAGGGAGAACGATTTTTGGGTCACGGGAGGAGATAAGGAAGCATAAGTTAGCATAATGAAAAGGACCCCCTGACTACCTGGTGGTTTGTCTGTCCCTTCTATGTTCTCATGGCCAGTGCAGCACGCATGGTGTAAAAGTGCCCCAAGAAGATGAGGCATTGCAAGTTTAAGTGTTTCTTTGGTGCAGCAAATGGATGTCTGAGGATCTAGGACCAGATGTATAAACAATATGTCTGCACAAAAACACTTCCCACACATTTACTGCTAGTAAGAAAAACACTGCTGAAAATGTGTGTTTAATCATGCATACTTCAAGCACACATAATTGTGCGTGAATTCCATGCATACTACCAGGTTTTTTGGGAACGGTATGTAACATGACAAAAACAAACAAAAACAAAATAGACAGAATTTTTTATGCATCTGGCATCCATCACTGCTACAATTCAACTTATGTCTGGACAGCACCTATAGACTGTATAGAGGAAAAGGACGGAACCACTGTGACATCATCAACTGGTTTGTGGAGTACCACAAATGTTGGCACGTTAGCTGTGTCACCACCGTGGTGGCGACTTGTCAATCCCAAAGTAGCCACGCCCTAAACAATATCCTACTTTATCATCTATTTAACTCTATATGGGGCTATAATTTATGAAATGATCATGCTGAATTGAAGAAGACTTGAAACTAGAGACCATATACTGGTTAAGAAAATATTTACTGAGCTAATAATCAACTCATGTTCTCATAGAACTTAACTGGACTACTTACTCCACCCAGTGGAGTCACCCCCTGCTGGCCATTAAAAAGAATGCAGGTTTAAGGCACTTCAGCATTACCCTCACTTTTCAGACCTGGAGATAACCCACTGGCTGACCCACATTATTGTAAAGGAGGGCAACAAGTTAAAGGAAAGATCTGAGTCAATGTGGTGAGAAACATGACAAATACAGGCTGCTTCCATACAGGGAACAAAAGCTCCTGGATGATTTGAGAAGTATTAGTGGTGTGTTAGCTCTGTGTTGAGATGGGCCTTTCTTGTTTTCCAGGAACTATTTAAATTTGAAATGTTTATGGCAAGGCTATGGAGGAGCCTGGGGAGACAATTCGTATAATGAGTTTATCCAAGGAAACACTTTCAGTGCAGTTGGCTTAAAAGCATCGGTGCTTTAACAACCCATCACTAATGGTCTTCTGGGTGATATTATGGAGTGTTCTGTCAGGGCTCCGACACACCAAGCCGACAGTCAGCTGTTGGTCTATGTCAAGCGGTCAGGTCATTTGTTTTGCAGTGTGTCGCACACTGTTGGCACTAGTCGGCCTTTGCCGGGTGACTTTTGGCAGATTCAGCATGCTGAATCAGCGTTGGAGACAGTGGAGCCTGTCAGTGAGTGAAATCACTCTGATTGGTGGTTCAGCTCAGTACACGAGAAGAGAAACAGAAGTGAGGAAAGCAGGCTAATGACTAAACTAGAGGGCGTGTGAGATCACAAGAAACATGTGATATTAGGTTGGATTAGGTTAGCTCTTACGTAGAAATAGCTTGTAATGGTCTGTGTTATTATTCACTAGTGCATGATAAATCATCGGATAGTCAGCCTTTGTTGCCACTGGTTCTTTGAGGTCAGTTTGGTGTGTCTGGCCGTTTGACAGTGCTCTCCTCCACCACCACCACCACCACCACCATCATTATCATCATCAAAACACCAAAAAGAATATCATTTGAAAGAATACTGTTCATCCCTCCAGTGGAGTTCACCACACTTGGAGAATCTACAACAGAGAGCACTGAAACTGATTTGAAAGGCTTGTGATGGAACAACACCTTACTAAGACATTTAATGTCAGGTTTTGTATGTCACAGTGATTACAAATTGAGCTTTAAAGCTGGAGTGGGGGACTTCTGGATGTTAATAAGCATCTTTTACATTTAAGCCCTTGCCAAACCAGTTCATACAATGTTAAATAAGCCGATCGCTAACAAGGAAAGCTCTTTGTATTTTGCAGTACACCACAGTTTCTACTGCGACTTTCCCGCACAGCTTACCGAAGGGAATGCGTTTCACATCAGCTACCCGGAGCTAAAGGGAGCAGGGGGGGGATGGAGCAGCAGCTAGGAGTATGGTGGATAAAAGTTTCTGGAGTGGATCCTCCAGATAAAAAAAAGACACTAAGCATTCAGAGGAAGGATTACAGTCACAGAGAGACTTTAAGAGAATGCTCCTGGGGGCAGGGGAGATTCCAGCTTTACATTTGAGTCTTGTTTTTCATGCACCATTGCAATCGGAACAGTTGTTATAAAGGTATGTGACAGGAAATGTCACTAACTGGGAGGATGAATAATCACCAAATCCACTTTAGCCAACCCTTCTGCACATAGCACACTGCACCTATGTGAGCAATAATATCAGATGCACCTGGCAACCCTCACTGACCTTATGCACATGTTGGTGTTGATTCTTGTGAGTGTAACATGAAAATAGAGCCCTATGTGTTTACTGTTAGAGAGCTTTCCTTATGAGGTTATAGTTTCTGATGAATGCAATGTGTGTTTTTGATGAATATGTAGACAGCCTTTTGGAATGAAAGCCTTTCAGGTAATAAATATTAATAATAATCTGTCACATCTTTGTAGAGTGAAGAAGTCCTGCAATGAGTTCAGTCAGGCCTGTTGCGTCGCCTGAGGCCGGATGCAAGCTGCTCCATTCCAACCTCCTCAATGTTTGTCTCATATGAGTCCTCTAGAGAAGGCATGAGCTCAGAGTCCTCCAATCCTTCTTCCTCCTCCTGCTCTTTATCAACCTCCTCCTCTTCCTCTACATTCCCTTCTTCCTCCGATTCCCCATCTGATTCCTCTGGTACGAGCTCCTTCATCTCTTCACCTTCTGTTGCAGCTTCGTCTTTACCTTCCAAACTCTTCTGATATACCTTTTCAGAAGCCTCTGCTGTTCCTGTAGAGCTCTGCTTGTCCACCAGAGAAGCCTGCACTGCCAAGGTGTCGTTGGCTCCCAGTGACTCAATGAGGTCGTCCAGATTACGCTCGCAGGATGCCTCTGAAAAACAAGCGATAGAAAATGAACCACATATTCTTTTACTAATCAATAATAAAACTATGTGTAAATTCTCTACTAAACTAAAATTGCTGCCTTGCAGTTGCTCACAGTTGCATGCCTCTGTGAACCAGTCAAGTTGCAGTTACAGTTTACAATCATGTCACATTGACCTTAATATTGACCACCAAACTCTAATCAGTTCATTCTTGAGTCAAAGTAGACATTTGTGCCAAATTTGAAGAAATTATCTCAAGGTATTCTTGAGATATTCTATTCACCAGAATGGGACGGACGTATGTATAGGCATACAACCTGCCACCTGCCGCTGTCACTGTCATGCCAGAAAAACAAAGTTTTTGTGAAGAATTCAAGATAACATGGCATGACTAAATGATATACAAAAAGGTCATCTTGTGGGTGAAGTACTCCTTTAACAGCAGTCTAATAAACGGCAAAATGTAGAAACAGGAGATTATCAGTGAATGGGAAGAAATAGTATTTCTGTTGGGAGAAACTCAGAGCAGCAGAGTGCGAGCATGACATGACTCTGATGCTGAAATTACCAGAACCGCCCCTTGAAAGTCAAAGATTTGAATCATCAGTCAGAGACCACTCAGTTGACGGAGACCGCTTCAAATCAAGCAGCCTTTTTTGTTTTTTGCTAGTCAGTGTGCAGTGTACTTCTTGGGACCAAAATGTCCTTAGATTTGGCTGTGAGTAAACAGTCTGCGAACAAGATGCAGTGGCACAGAGGAGTAGAGACTCAGCACCATAAGGCTCCGAGATAACATCGTCTTCTCTCTTCGACTGAGAAGTGGTGAATTTACAGCTCACAGCAACTTAATAAAACACAGTCTCTGGCTTTTGTTTGATATCTAAGGTCAGCAAAAAATGCTGGTGCACATTTTCAATTGGCCGTTAGCGTAGTTAGCTTGTTTACTATCTGGCGTGAATGTGTAAACATCATGCTGAACCCCTTTCTAACTTTAGAACTTAATATGGGGGAAAAAAAACAATCATCAAATATTCATTTTCAACAGCCAAATCTCATTAAACTGGCATAATTCTGACTTGGGTACAGCCCTAGAAACTAATGCAGTGGGACATTGTGTAAATATTGCCAAATATATCAAAACAACAGGTAAACATAGAAGAAGTGTGGAATTTGCGCTAAACAAAATCAACAGCAGGACGAAAACAGGGAAGCTTCTTACTAAAACATGATAAGATATACTTATAAAAGGCATGTCTCTAATACAATATTGTTTCAAATGAAGGCCTGGTTCTCTGTACTATTTGAAAAATGTACCGTATATTAGTCCTAGGTGGTGCATTGAATCTTATTTTCAATTCCAAATTGGGCTTACAACGATAAGGAAACTACATAATCAGGATAAAACAATTATTGTGCCACATTTTGTTTAATAGTAATGCTCTTGTTTTGTCTTGCGCAGGGCCCCTTACAGAAGGACAACTATACATCAGCCGATATTAGTTCATCACAAATATATTAGTATTTTGATCTATATGAAATAGCTGCACACAAAAGCCAAAGATGTGGTGGCAGTTATTTAGAAACACCAGTGGTCTAGAAGAGAGCACTGACATAATTTAATAATAATAATTTTCTACTGCATAATAGTCACATGATGTCAAAATTCATCCTTATTAAAGTCAAATGTATAGAAATATTAGATTTTATCAATATCATTCAGAACTAACAGTAGGAAAATTAAAGTTGATGGGATCTTGCAGTCATCAGAAAATGCTGACCTTTTTGCATTTTAGATGTCGACCACATTCATAACTATAAAATCAGATGCAAAACACTTCTTTTAGAGTTGTATCTTAATGTGGTTGCTCTTGTTGAATTTCAAATTGTGGGTTATCACAGCAAGACAGACATGCAAAGCTGATGCCACAGCTAAACAAGTCCTGACGGTGGCATGAAGCATGACTGCATATTCCATATCTTATTACCCAGCCTGCAATTTGCTGTTTCAAGTCTTACTGGAACAAAATATATGCTGCTTGTACTATTCAAATTCAATGTGTACAGTAATTCCTAAAATCAGATTTGAGACCAAAAAAGAAAAACTGTATTAGTCATCAGTGTGAATACAATCACTCAGCCCACCGTTGATGTTCAGGGGTGGACAGTCCATTCCTCTCTTCTTCATCAGATACCGGATGGTCTGGAGTTGAGACATGATCTCGTTCTTCTGCTCCTGGGCCACTGACTTCACGCTGAAGAGAGATGAGAAGTGAAAACTACATGATGATGAAAACAAATCTCAGAGGAATTACTCCTAGCATGTGGTGAAACAGTGCCTTTTAACTGGAGGAGACAGAAATTGTAATTACTAGTTTGTATCTCAGGCAGTATGCTGGTTATCTTAGTGGGCTAGTTAAAGGGTTGCTTGGTTCATTTGGTGGCTCAATCAACAGGGTTCCTACACATTTGGAATTTCAAAATTCCATACTTTTCCATACCCTAATTTCCAGACTTCTCTGTGATTGTTTTTTTTTTTTTTTTTTTCAGAGAATATGCGACATCTGAGTAAATATATCAGTATGTCATATTTCACATCATATTTAATTATTCTTAATAGGCAATTGTAGCCAAGTACCATAATGCCATGCAAATAAAAACTCAGGGAAGTTTAATGTTTGGGCTGAGGCAAAAAGGTTGGTACTCTGGGTGCAAGCGATGCAGTAACAAGACATCTGTGTTTTCCTTTCATGTGGCTCAGAATCGCCTTCTCCCCCATGTTTGCAATGTCCAACGATTTCACACAAAGCTTGCATCTAGCTCTGTGTGTGAATTGGGAATCCTTGGCCAACCAGTATTTATATACGGTATTGTCAAGCCATCCATCCAAAAACTTGCATCTACCCATTGTGAACCACGTGAAACTCGTCTTCTTGTCGAAGGTGCAGTGTTGGAGTGAAACTTGATACCTGGGGGGCTGGAGGAGGGTCATGGGGCAGCGGACTGGACATACCACTTGTCAATCAGCTAAAAGGGGCGGTATGTTTTCTGAGACGTTTGCTCTCACACAAATTGTGCTTGGCCCGGCATAAAACACGATCTGGATTGATTAAATTACTTTTTGGAAATACCTAAATTTCTATTTTAGAAAACAGTATTTTAGAACAGCAATAATAGTCTGGAAACATATTTTTCCATACTTTATTTTTCATTTTCCATACTTTAATACCTGGAAATTGATCAAATTTATTTCCATACTTTCCATACTTGCGTAGGAACCCTGAATCAAGCGGCAACTTCCGGGGCTCAAAATGAATGTGGAGATGTCAAAAAATTGCAGTTCCTTGAATGGCCTCTTGAGGCTGGCCCCAAGAGTGAGTCAATCCCCATAGAGTGCTGCAGGGAGGACATTTTTGTGGTCTGACATGGAAAAAAGATTTTTTTCTATTGGATTTTGGATTATTGCAGAAAAAAAGCTCTGTGGCAAACGTTTTATACAACAAGATAATCTTCACAAATGAACACCACTTTTATGAATTTTGAAGCCTAAATGCAATTGAAAGAAGCTAACGTTCAAATGTACAAAAAAAAAAAAAAAAACACCACGGTTGCATGACTCAACATCGCCACTATAATGAGGATGTAAAGTCATTTGGCATGATGGCACTGTCTTCACATTTAGCACCTATTTGCAACTGCCTTTTTCTTAACACACATAAAAGGTTCAAAGCTATGAGTGGGGTATTTACTGATGCATTCCATGTCATAGAACAAAACGTGAAAATCTCTTTAGCTTGTGCTAACCACAGACCTTATTTCAGGCATCTAACCAAAAACCCATTGACTTTGAGAAGAGGAAACCGGGTGTACTAAAAGGCTAAATCATTTCCGGCTTTTAGGACTCATTCTTGGAGCGCTTAACAGACCCCTATGTGAAAAATGCCCAACTTTTAAACAGAAATAAACATGTTTACAGCATGGAAAAAATGAAATGGTTTTGGCCTCTATAGCGTATTTACCCATTTATGACAACCATAGAGGGGTGAATTTTTATATACCTCTTCCGTTTAAGACTTAAGGTTATCCACAATTAATGGGGTGGCTGCCTGGAGTAACAGGTTGGATGCCATCTTAGACAAGATGCTACCAAAGCGGCAATGTTGGTTGGGTAACGTAACCATGGCGTAACCCCAGATTAACAAAGTATAGACCTAGCTGTCGGTGTGACCATTTCAGCATGTTTTCAGTTCATGAAAGTTAATAGTAACATTTTGGTCATCTACAAAAAAATCTTGTTTAGCATTTGGTTTTACTTAAAAACCCTGTAAGTAGTCGATGTTCAGGATTTCCACTTACTACATTTTGTTTTAAATGGTTTTAGGCCTGTTTTTTGTTAATAAAAAAAATTTAAATTATCATTATTACAGTTAACCATAGCTGTAAGCATGCTAACCAAGCTAGCAGCTAACGTTAGGTTTAGCTCCACCCTCTAATCCAAACATGGTCACTTCTGGTTGCAAAAACCAAGATGGGGACAGCCAAAATGTGAGTCCACAAACCATGGGTGATGTCACGGTGGCTGTGGAAATTATTTTATACAGAGCCATGGGCTTAATAGGCATGCTAATTAGCTAACTATTTTGCTCAAATTCCAATTAGCCTGATGTGATGTGGTAGAAGGGAGTGTCTGCTTTGTTACTTGTTGAGATGAGGTATCTGCAGCTGATTGTTTGTCTTTTGCTTAGTGGATGAGTGTTAGCAACACGCTGGCTAGCTTGACAAGGTGTTAGCTGGCAATACTGTAGACAAAAGTATATATATTTCAGTCAATCAACAACCATTACAGTATCGGGGAAGCACTTAAAACCTTTGGCTACCTTAAATGGGCCATTGCTAAAGCCTCAAAACACCCAGAGGAGATAGAGAGGAAGAGACACAAAAACAAAACAACATTGTCATTCCCTATGCCGCAGCAGTATCTGAGAAACTCAGGAGGATCTTCAACACACACCACATCCCTGTGCACTTCAAACACAGCAACACACTGAGGCAGAAGCTTCTCCACCCTAAGGACAAAACACCCAGGCAGAAGCAGAGTAATGCAATGTATGCAGTTCAGTGCAGCCAGGAATCCACAAATTTGTACATTGGTGAAACATATTAACCACTCCTCAAGCGCATAGCACAGCAAAGAAGAGCCAACTCGTCAGGTCAAGACTCCATTTACATCTTACGGAAAAGGGACACTCTTTCGACAACAGCAATGTTCACATCTTGACCGGAGAAGACGGATGGTTTGAAAGAGGCACAACAGAGGCCATCTACATCAGATTCTCCAGACAACTTCACACCCATTCTCACCTGGACCCATCTAACCCTAACGACACACATGATGGCCGGGTGGGTCAACCACTCACAGGTGACCTTAACAACTCTGAAATTCAGAGCTCACATGTAACCTTAACGACTCTGAGTGTTCACACCCACACAGAGTTTCAAACCTGCACCACTCTGTTAGAACTGCAGAAGCCTGTTGCATGAGAGGTGAAACGTCTTCAAGAAACTCAGGCAAGTCCAGTTGCTTACAATATAGCACTTACAATAACCATGACCTGGATGACCGAGAATCCTCACCAACAGTCATTATAGTACAAACAAATGCCTGGCTTGAACAAAAAAAAATGTTAGTAGTAGATAAATAAATAGTATAAAATAGTATTTCTGAAACCTGTCAGTGACTTTGTTTTTACTGCAGGCCTGCTAAAAGGAAAGGGACAATGAGGGACAGCAAAGTGGGTATCGCATTTCAGAACCACAACTGAGCACAAGGCATGGTGAAGACAAAAGTGCATGAAAACTGACACTGATCATCACTCACCAGTTAGTGAGCGGGTCCAGCTGTGTGAGGATGGAATTGAGCATCCTCTCTGTCTGCGCTAGCCTTTGTTCCAGCTCGTTTAACTGGTTCTCTGCATGAAAGCAAACATGACACGATATCTGAATTACTCACTATTCACAGTAGGTAAACAAATGTGTGTTTGACCAAAGAATACACAGACAAGCAAACAGAAATCCCAGTGCATGCAATATACACCTGCTTCCACTGACTTCTTGGCTCCTTTTGCAAATTTGTCCTTTTGTGCCTGGTCATCTGCAGACTTGATCTGTAGAAAAAAATGATGACACACAAATTCAGCATCTTTTCCTGTCAATGATTTTAATGATCGTAAGGTCATTAAGTGTTGCAGGTATCTTTGTTTACCTTCAAAAACTTGTAGGCTGCAAACACTCCAACTCCAATGGCGTACAGAGGCATCAGTGTGAACACGTAGCCCTTGTTGCTGTTGGATTTGTACTTGTCACTCTTCAGCTCTTGCTCCATCAGCTTCTTCATCTGCTGCATGTTCTCAGGGGTCTGAGCTGAACCAGGGGCATTTACGTTAATGGGCTGACCTCTCACCGCGCCCGGGCCTGGACCTGCTGCAACAAATATAGCAAGATGAGGACAAACAGGGGGACGGACGATGAGGCTTCTGTGAAACAGTAAGTCTGGCTGTGTCCTGAGGAGTGTTTTATAAAACAGGATTACCAATTAAACCAGGCTTACTTCAGTAAGTCCGGCATGTTTTGAAGGAATTTCTCTTTTCCGAAAATGAGGTTTAGATAACTCTGACCTAAGTTACCATGGAAACTTATCCCGCCAGACTGGTCCGGTCCTGATGCCAGTACTGTGAAGCAAGTTCACATACCCAGGATATCTTTTCGTACCCTGGCTTCACTAACTCTCACTCAACTGTCTGCCGACTGCAGCAGGGAC
Organism: Epinephelus fuscoguttatus; assembly: GCF_011397635.1. NCBI lineage: Eukaryota > Metazoa > Chordata > Actinopteri > Perciformes > Serranidae > Epinephelus > Epinephelus fuscoguttatus. The sequence goes on along the minus strand of NC_064773.1, from coordinate 29,793,962 downwards.
AATTTTTTTGTGCTTGGGCACCTGCTCTACTGGGTGCGCCACTCAGTGCCTTGAGGCTAGCAAATTTTTTAACGCTTTTCAGTGGGAGTTCCATGTGTTTATAATGTACTACAAATGCCTGGAGCACAACCAGGTGCTGGGTGTTAAGTACATACATAGTGTTTTCTCTCACAGACCTTAAGGTCCATCCTCTCTTCCTACATGCTTCAGCCTTCCCCTCATTCAGATCAAGTACTCTACCTTGTGCTGACAACTATGCTTCTGTGAATATTCCGTATCACAGCAACCAGACACAGCCAAAGCATCTCAGCTGAAAAAACACGGTGCTTCCAAAGTGCTCTCAAATGCTCCCAGCTGAGGGGTGTGTGGTGTTTTCAGCTGGGAAAAACCCCTTTGGTGGACATGGGACCTTAAATAAGTATTTCACCACTGGAAAGATGTCTCTTCATGAAACTGGGCTGTCGATTATGGAGCTATATTTGTGTCTTTATTTCATGCGAGAAAATAAATGGATGAGACAAAAAAAAAAATTTGAGAGAAAAAGTTTTCACACTGATAGCAAAAAATAATAATATTTGAGACGAAAAAAGTTTTGAGAGAAAGTATTTTGTCATAGAATATAAAAAAATAATAATTTGAGATTTAAAAAATTATTTCCGAGAAAAAAAACCTCTCAAAAACCTTTTTTTTTAACTCTCAAATATTATTTTTTTGCCATCAGTGTGAAAACATTTTCTCTCTCAAAAAAATGTTTCTCTCAAAACCTAAGTCTTTGCTCTCATGTTAGGATTTTGCTTTCGCTGTGAAAATAATGTCATGGGCGGGGCCACGTTCCTATTGGCCAGTCTCAATCGAATTGACAGCTAGGTGAGGATCGTCTTGGGAGTCGAATTCAACTGAATCCTTCATCCACCATGGTGGATTCACCGGCATAGATGCGCTGCATTATTTGGGAGCGGATATGCATACACTAACATTATGCATGTGTGGCCAAATGGAGAGGAGAGGGAAATTAACCAACAACGCCACCTGTGGAATTGCACCCCAGGGAATACACTCAAACCTGTAGACTACTCTTAACAGAAGGTCACACAGATTCATATACTGGCAAATATGGGGACAGGAGACAGACTTCCAAATATAACAACACGGAGGTCCAAAGCCGCATTAATGCACAGCCGCGTTACAGTGTGCTTTAATCAGTCTGTGGAAAACCAGCAGAACAGCAGTGGAAAACGGAGCGGCCGCACCGGGGCTGGAGGCCGTGGATAGCCGTCCTTCAGGATGCCCAGCTGACGGCCCACGTCACCGGGCTACGGAGTGCAGCCCCACACAGTGCGCAGAGGAGGAGAAGAAGCCACAAGCTGTGGCCTCAGCTACAGCAGGACAGAGAGCAGGACAACCTGTTAACATAAAGTTAACAGAACTAGCAGAAGTAGAAATAAAAAAAACAGAGCGAGCTTACTGGAGTGAAGGGAGCTTAACACACAGCTCAAACCCAGTCACCGTCTCACAGTGAGGAAAAGCACCACGCTTCAAAGTCCCCTCCGAAGCTGCACACAACAGGAACGGCCAACGCCGCTATAAAGCAAAGAGTCGCGGCAGCTGTGACATCATAATACGCTTTACCAGTACACAAACATTGCAGCACCCATGCCTACCTTATGAGTCCCAAGTTTGGGTACAGAAACCGGAGCACGCCACACACAGCCCTCGCCAGGTAAACACCAAGTAGAAGTAAGCGCGCCCGTGAGGGGAAGACCAAATAACGCAGGTGCCACCACTGCGCAATTAGGCTCTGACAACTGGAAATTAGGCCCAGCTGATGCCAATTAAGGGCGGAGGTGTAGCAGTGCTCACCCTGCCACACATGGAATGTTGGAAGAGAAAAGCACCGTAGTAAAGTAACGTTAATGGGATAACCTAGCTAGATGTAAAGTTAGCACTAGCTGGCTAGTGCAGTTAATAACACAATCTCGGTAAAATAACGTTAGGTGAGAAAAGGGATTCATTATAGGAATGATTTTGATAACCAACTTGCTCAGCTAGCTACCCATCAATTGTGTGTGTCACCATCTTACCCAAACATTGGAGTCTCCGCTCCCAAATAACGCAGCACATCTATGCCGTTGAATCCACCACGGTGGATGAATGATTCAGTTGAATTCGACTCCCAAGACGATCCTCACCTAGCTGTCAATTCGATTGAGACTGGCCAATAGGAACGTGGCCCCGCCCATGACACTATTTTCACAGCGAAAGCAAAATCCTGACACAAGAGCAAAGACTTAGGTTTTGAGAGAGCGATAAAAAGACTTAGGTTTTGAGAGAAACATTTTTTTGAGAGAGAGAAAATGTTTTCACACTGATAGCAAAAAATAATATTTGAGAATAAAAAAAGTTTTTGGAGAGGTTTTTTTTCTTGGAAATCATTTTTTAAATCTCAAATTTTTTTATATTCTATGACAAAATACTTGCTCTCAAAACTTTTTTTAATCTCAAGTATTATTATTTTTTGCTATCAGTGTGAAAACTTTTTCTCTCAAATATTATTTTTTCTCTCAAACATTTTTTCTCTCTCATATCATTTATTTTCTCGCATGTAATGAAGACACAAATATAGCTCCATAGTCGATGCAATTGAGAGATACAAATATTTTTGAAATTGGTGCTACATGACCAGGAAAAAACTGAGAAAAGGGGCTGTGACATTTGCTTCAGCTCAAGAGGTAGAAAACATAAAAGGGTAAAGTGCACTGCATTAGTGTATCATCACCTGATACTAAGAATAGTGTTTTCCTAACGTAATAATGAGGCATTTATATCTACATACGAAGCAGGTCCTCTTCTATAGAGTCTGCCATGTTGTTTCTACAGTTGCCCAGAACAGACAAACCAAACACTGGCTGTAGATAGGGCCATCTGCATTTTCCAGTCAGCCACCGTAGTTCTCCTGCATGCTCGGCACATAGGAGAAGTTTCAGTTGGTAGCAATTTGCAACTTCAGAGCTAGATGCCACTAAATCCTACACACTAGACCTTTAGGACGTATGACTCCCATAAACAAATATCATGATCCATCATAAATGACCCTGACATTAATATATCCCTAAATATCAACCTTTTGAGGTACTAAATATATATCTAGTAATGTCAAAACTTTTTAATATGAATGTTAACCAAAAATGATCACATTGCTGCATCTTTCTACAAACTAAAATATTCTGGGTCAATTTTAACCAAATTTGGATCAATCGTTGTGCACAATACAGGTTACCCAGTATCGGTGGGTATAAAAACCTACTGGGCCACCAATCCCCCAAAAACTGTGCTGTTTTGACCTTATTTTAAAACAAACAGTCATGTGTGTATGGGCTGCAAAAGGACAGCTATATGACCTAATATTTGGATCACAATTCATTATGCTTCAGAAAACAACCGAATAGAAATACCTAAAGCTCACGCACCCTGAAACTGAGTAACTTGAGCCAGTATTTTTTAGGTGTGTATCACTTACAGTCATTCAGTTAAATGATCTCAGTGAGCTCCATACGGTGAGTTATGTTGATCCCAAAGCTGCTTTAATCAATATTTTTATGTTATCAGTTGATCAAATGTGTGATGTGCAAGGGCTCACACATTCTGATGAACCAACAAAAAAAAATACAGTGCATTTCAGCATCTTTTATCAGCTTTTTACAGCTTGTTACACTGCCCCACAATTGCCAAAATGTCCATCACTGCAGGTTTTAATTTAGGGGTGGGGTTGCAAGGGTAACAAATTGCTGTGTGTATTGGATCTGCTCTCAGCTTTGACAGTGAGCAATAAAATAGTGAATCAGTGCATTCTTACTTTTAAACCTAAAAATAGAATTTGATCAAATGTAAGTAGATATAAGTATATTTGTTTGATGAAAAATATGACCATATATGTGTGAATCTAGAAAAAAAAGCTTGTTATTTTACTTGACATTTACTCCAAAAATTTGCAAATAAAAAGGGCAAACAAGTTACAGGACCAATGTGTAAGATTTAGAGGGATATACTGACAGAAATGGAATATAATAAGTATGTTTTCTTTGGTGTATAATCACCTGAAAATAACAATCCTTCGGTTTTCATTACCTTAAAATGAGTCGTTATCTACATTAGGAACAGGTCTTCCCTTACAAAGATCGCTATGTTGCCTGCCATGTTTCTACAGTACAGGCCAAAAGTTTGGACACACCTTCTCATTCAATGCATTTTCTTTATTTTCATGACTATTTACATTGTAGATTCTCACTGAAGGCATCAAAACTATGAATGAACACATGTGGAGTTATGTACTTAACAAAAAAAGGTGAAATAACTGAAAACATGTTTTATATTCTAGTTTCTTCAAAATAGCCACCCTTTGCTCTGATTACTGCTTTGCACACTCTTGGCATTCTCTCCATGAGCTTCAAGAGGTAGTCACCTGAAATGGTTTTCCAACAGTCTTGAAGGAGTTCCCAGAGGTGTTTAGCACTTGTTGGCCCTTTTGCCTTCACTCTGCGGTCCAGCTCACCCCAAACCATCTCCATTGGGTTCAGGTCCAGTGACTGTGGAGGCCAGGTCATCTGCCGCAGCACTCCATCACTCTCCTTCTTGGTCAAATAGCCCTTACACAGCCTGGAGGTGTGTTTGGGGTCATTGTCCTGTTGAAAAATAAATGATCGTCCAACTAAACGCAAACCGGATGGGATGGCATGTCGCTGCAGGATGCTGTGGTAGCCATGCTGGTTCAGTGTGCCTTCAATTTTGAATAAATCCCCAACAATGTCACCAGCAAAACACCCCCACACCATCACACCTCCTCCTCCATGCTTCACAGTGGGAACCAGGCATGTGGAATCCATCCGTTCACCTTTTCTGCGTCTCACAAAGACACGGCAATTGGAACCAAAGATCTCAAATTTGGACTCATCAGACCAAAGCACAGATTTCCACTGGTCTAATGTCCATTCCTTGTGTTTCTTGGCCCAAACAAATCTCTTCTGCTTGTTGCCTCTCCTTAGCAGTGGTTTCCTAGCAGCTATTTGACCATGAAGGCCTGATTTGCGCAGTCTCCTCTTAACAGTTGTTCTAGAGATGGGTCTGCTGCTAGAACTCTGTGTGGCATTCATCTGGTCTCTGATCTGAGCTGCTGTTAACTTGCGATTTCTGAGGCTGGTGATTCGGATGAACTTATCCTCAGAAGCAGAGGTGACTCTTGGTCTTCCTTTCCTGGGTCGGTCCTCATGTGTGCCAGTTTCGTTGTAGCGCTTGATGGTTTTTGCGACTCCACTTGGGGACACATTTAAAGTTTTTGCAATTTTCCGGACTGACTGACCTTCATTTTTTAAAGTAATGATGGCCACTCGTTTTTCTTTAGTTAGCTGATTGGTTCTTTCCATAATATGAATTTTAACAGTTGTCCAATAGGGCTGTCGGCTGTGTATTAACCTGACTTCTGCACAACACAACTGATGGTCCCAACCCCATTGATAAAGCAAGAAATTCCACTAATTAACCCTGATAAGGCACACCTGTGAAGTGGAAACCATTTCAGGTGACTACCTCTTGAAGCTCATCGAGAGAATGCCAAGAGTGTGCAAAGCAGTAATCAGAGCAAAGGGTGGCTATTTTGAAGAAACTAGAATATAAAACATGTTTTCAGTTATTTCACCTTTTTTTGTTAAGTACATAACTCCACGTGTTCATTCATAGTTTTGATGCCTTCAGTGAGAATCTACAATGTAAATAGTCATGAAAATAAAGTAAACGCATTGAATGAGAAGGTGTGTCCAAACTTTTGGCCTGTACTGTATATCTATATATATATATATATATATATATATATATATATATATATATATATATATATATATATATATATATATATCTATATCTATATATATATATATATATATATATATATATATATATATATATATATTTTATTTATTTATTTATTTATTTATTTTTTAAACGTGAAACATTTTTAACATATTCTTACTGGTTTAAAAAAAATGGTCCATCTATTTTGAAGAGGAAGAGACCTCTGGATAATCATGCTCCCAGTAAAATCCTCGAAACTGTCTGGTTCTTAAGTTATCACAGAAAAAGTGTGCAGATATTAGTAGGTGCTAGGGTAACGTCCCTCTCATGCCAAACCGCATTGGGAAACACTGATCTGTAAAGTGAAACTGCTTTATTCTGTGATTTTTACTGGTTTATATCACCGTGTCTGTTTGTTTTGAAGACGAGGAGACCGGCAGATAATTCAGCTCCTGGTTACGCCTCCTGAACAATGAACACTGGGGGAATTCTAATCGGGAGATGTTTCAGTTGCATGCAATCTGCAATGCTCACAGCTGGACGCCACTAAATCCCCCTAAATCCTACACTGTTCCTTTAAGATAATTTGGAAGTGAACAAGTAATTCCCCTTGTGTAACGTAACATGTACAAAGCTTGAATTATTTTATGTCACTGTGTGGTCACTGTGGTCTATGAAAGGAACTTACTCTAAATTTAATTTCTCCTCCTTGAAGGTGTGATCCATCCACCTAATGCCCTTCTAGCAAACTGTAATGATTTTCTGCAGACCCAAACTGTAACTTTAACTGGGTGGCCAGTTTGTCTCCTTTAATATCAGAAGTGTCCCTGTGAGTTTGACATCATGCAACAGATGACCCACAGCTGACAGACTGCACCTGGCAGAGAGGAAAGAGACCCATGCCAGATATGATATTCTTTTACCCTGAGTAATGCTCCCTCTTGCTTAGCACTCTTCCTTTTTCAAAAAGGGTAAATTAGCTAACAGCATTGTAAAAGGAGTCCAAACTAAGAAAACTGTCTCTCGTCACTTGAACTGTAGGGTAACGTCAGGTAACTTGGGACCCCAGGTATAGTGGGACGAAAAATGTTTCACATCTCGGGCTCGTAACTACTAGGAGTCAATCACCAAACATGTTACTGCATTGTTACTACAAATGTGCTCTACATGAAACAATAATTTTGACTGGTCTGAGGTAACTAGGATGGGCAGAGCAAAGAGTCAAAAAATCACTGGTCCCAACATGTGACATGGCTCTCATTTGGTTATTAGAGTGTTCTAGCTAACACAATAAACAACAGAAATGGTTGTAGGATGTTACATTTTATTAAGTGTTTGATTTTTAATCAAAAATATTTTCACAATACACTTTAGTTTTTATGGGGAAAAGTTTGAGTGAGTACTCATTGCATTCAGGGACAAAAAACAAGCTAAAATGGGACATTTTATTCTGAAGTGAAACCAGCATGTTGTTAGGCTGCCAGGTGCCATAAAATCATGACTTAAGCTACCGTGTAGTCTCGCCACCAGGCAATCAGAGATCTCCGCCTTCTAATAGTCTGGGGACACTTCTTTCTAAAGTGTGTTTAACACACCGGAGAGAACGGCCAGCAACAAAGCAACGCCTCTTGCATTTTTTAAAAGGACACGCTCTCCCAGAAATGTGCGCTCCCCCTTTTCTCGTTTGCAAGGAAACAAACACACAGAGAGCTTGAAAATGGATGTCAAGAGATTTAACTCTGTTTTATCAAGCGTGTGCTCAGTCCACAAGGTTGTGGACATGAAGGACTTACAGCGACTTGAGCCATTTTGTACCGCTACACGTGTTTCTAGTCTTGTCTAGTCAGTTTACGAGCACAAGAGTTCAGCTAGCCACCGAAGGACTGCCCTGTGGATTTACTATTGGTTCTGCAACGTAGGGAGTTTTTGGAAACTCTGAAATTGTATCCGCCCATCTAAACACAAAATCAGGGAGAAAGACATCAGTCTTTAGATAAGCAAAACGTCTAAACACTGACTTGTGAGTCTAACTTCTGTGTGTCACACTGTTACAAACTATTACAGACATTTTTAGTATTTGTGTAATTAAAAAAATATCAAAAACAATGCAGAGAGTCCATGTCAGCCAGTCAAGAATTAGTCATCCCTGTTACACGCACACACGCACACACACACACATGTCCATATTAGACATGCCCATTTTCTAAATTCATAAATGATATACCTCTGATCTAAGACAGTCAAAAATTATTAATAACACGAACAACTATTTTCGAAATCCAAAACTGGAGTGCTAAAACTGTAATTTGTGATGTCACAGGTTATAAAGTCTGGAGCTGCTCCATGGACAATAACTTGGGAAAGATGTTCTAGATGACGACACTATGAGCACCCAGAGTAATTTTGTGACACACTGATGGCGTGTTATCTGTGCAACCCTACATCGGGAGATTTATAAAGTAGCTGATAGCACTTAGCAGCCAACTTAAAGAAGAAGAACCGCAGCCAAAAATGTCTGCAATTTGGGAAAACAATGAGCTCCGGGAGCTCCTTAGGGGCCGATCACACCTACAAGTGGCGCTAGAAACGCGGACACTTCACAGACGCTTGAAATGCCTGAAACGCCCTTTCAATGAGCGCTCCTTATGAGGAGCGCCCGTAGAGCTGGGGTGCGTGCACAACCAGGCTATCAAAACATTGAAAATGGACCCAAGACAGAGGAGGGCACTTGCTGTTGCCGCTTCACTTGGCTGTTCACACAGCTCCAAGCGTGTGCTCTCCAGTGCTTATTGCTATACTGAGGTATTGAGGGATTGTACAGCTCCTCGTAATTACAAACAGTCAGGATGAACCGTTCGTCATCGCACTGTATTGCCATTGTGTTTACACAATTTACCTCAGCTACTCTCAACATCAAAACATGAATGAAGTTGACATGATGGCAAAGCCCGCCTCTTGCTTGATTCCATGGATTTGAATGGCTGCCTGGGCCAAGTACGACGATGACGAAATGGTGCTACTGGCGCCTGACGCCCAAAAGTTGAGATTATTTCAACTTTCAGCATCTACAAACGCGCGTCTAAAAAGACGCCAGAAAGACGCTCGTCATAAAAAATGCTTGAGAACCAGTCAGACACGCCGTATCATAGGGAATCAATTGTTTTACTGGCATCTCGTTTCTAGCGCTCCTTGTAGGTGTGATTGCCCCCTTACCCTCCAAGCAGCGGACAAGATCAACTGCCATGTACTGTAAAAGAGATGGTAAATCATTGTTACTGCAATGTTAATGCCATTGTTATTCTTTATAAAACACTGTGAACATGTTTCTTACTCTGGAGGCTGATGCTGTAGTATTTTCATGTCACACCCTTAATGCCTCTTTTGATTCCATTATGGTGGCATGCTGTCTAAAATCACACACTAAAGCAGAATAATGCACTGTTGTTTGGTTCTGTGTACAAATGCAAAGGCAGCATAAAGAGGGGACTACATAGCAGCCTTATAGCGCCATCTAAAAGGACAGAAAAGGACTTCTGTCTATGGAGCCGCTTTAGACTTTATACCTTACAACATCACAAGTTCGAGACTTCCTTCTCTTCTTTTTTTCTGGTTTCTCGGAGAAAGTAGTTCATGTTCACAAATATTGACTGAGCTTTCCTCCAGGGCAACTACAGGTCCTTCAAAAGTCTTAAATTAAGTTTTCCTAATATAAAGCCTTAAAAAGTCTTAAATTGTCTTAAATTAAGATTCAATGGGTCTTAAATATTTTAGGTCACATTACCGCAAACATTTCTCCAGCCTGACAGACCCACTGACTATTTACAATCAATGGGCAGAATGAAGAATTGCGATGATAAATAGAGTTTAAGACAGCATGAGATTTTGTTATCTTTTAACATTAAACTTAAACTCACCCAATTGTTGTCATTTTTCCTTACTAGTACTTACTGTACTTTGAACTGACATCGGTGTGTTTACTTGGAAATGAATGAATGAATGTCTCACCGTTTCGGCTGTCCCATTTTTACCTGATCATGTCATCAGAGTGAGATAGGGGTTCTTGATATGTTCGAACGTCCAAAGTTATATATAGTTATATATAGTTATAAATATATTTCCTTTGTATGCATACAGCAGAGTTGCATTGCAAGTTCTAGAGACAGAGGTTTTATTTAGTTATCAACCAAAAAGTGACGTTACCTGACTTCACCCCACAAGCAGTAAGCTAGCAACTGTTAAACGGTAGTACATCTTTAATATGCGGACTTTACTGGACTGCAATGGCGCGGATCATTAGTACACAATCATGTGTTGTAGTGTGGTACAAAAGCTGTTTTGTGTTGACCATAACTTGAATGTATTCTTCTGTTATAACCTTTATTTGAGAAACTCTGTGCACGCGATAGCTGATGCAAAGACTGTACGAGTGCGCTCGAGGCAAAACGACGTACGGCAAAGAGCGCAGAGGAGCCATACTGCTGTGTGTCCTTCCCTTCTGCGAGCTTTCCTACCTTTTCTGGCGTAGCGAGGGTCAAATCTAGCTTCCTTCGCCCCGGTCCCGCCGCCGACGCCAAACATCCTGGGCAGGACGACGAACGTGAAGAGCACGGCCGTGAATGCCAGGGCGACTTGTTGTGATGTTGACAAAACCATCTTCTCGTGGGCACACACACGGCACGAGAGACCCGCAGAAAAGAAGCGACGCCAGCCGCTAAAAGATGTGGCTAAAGAGGCGAGGGCAGGGAGGAGAAGTGACGCTGTCCGGCTAACATATAACGAGGAGAAGCGATATTTGAGACCTAAATCTAGGCTGCTCTGCTGAAACAGCTGTGCTCTGATCCGCTGTAATAACAGCACCAGGATATCCGGACGGGGGTTTTCAGAATAAAAGCCTCAACTGAAAAAAATCTAGTGAAATAATACTGCCTGTGACTGCATCGTCTTTTGTTTTTTTTGGAGCAGCTTGTTAACCTGGCTTTTGTAATAATTACATAAAATAAGAAAAAACCTAGAGGCGGAGGCAGTCTATTTCAAAGGTGCAGTGTGAGGCATTTAGGGGAATACTGGCAGAAATTCAATTTAAAATAATGGGGTTTTTTGTGTTTAATTACTTGGGAAAAAAAGAATAATTGTGCTTCCCTTCCTCAGAATAAGCTGTTTGTATCTACATAGACAGATACACTCCATATTATATCAGCATAGGAAGTGGGACATTCACAGAGATCACCGTGGCTCCATTCAGCCCCAACACAACATTTATTTAAACTAAGCAGCAACCTGCAAGGCTGAAAAATAAAGACGATGCAGAAATGCCAAAAAAGTGCAGTTCATCGAAAAAGCCACTTGAGGCTGGCTCCAAAACAGAGTGAATCTCTATAAACCCCCATGTTAAAATGGCCAGCTTTACAGTGGAAATAAACATGCAAAGCTTTCGATTTACTTGTCCATCTTCAGCCCTTTTTAAATAGGAACTGTGCAAATTTGCAGGAAAGCCTAATCAGAGGTAGTGTTCCGCTGGTGGGAGGCCCCAGGGTAGACCCAAAACACGCTAGATTGATTATATATCTCATTTGGCCTGGAAACGCCACGGGATCCCCCAGAAGGAGCTGGAAAGCATTGCTGGGGAGAGGGGCATCTGAAGTGCTTTGCTCAGCCTGCTGCTCCCACAACCTGGTCCCAGATAAGCGGTTGAAAATGGATGGATGGATGTTTACAGCCCAGAACGCTGTAGATGTCTATAGTTAATTTCAACATTCATGACAACTATATAACACACCCGTTTACATTTTATCAAGGCTTAAAGTTATAGGCTACTAAAGGGCATGGCCACTTAAATGGCAGGCTGTCTGCTGATAGTGTCCTCGGTTTCCCAGTCAGATCAACCCTTCACCCCTCCACAGCACCAGCCTCTCGTCCAAACACGGTCACTTCTGGCTCCACAAAACCAAGATGGCGACAGACCAAATGTCAAACTCGTGGCTTCACAAACAATGGGTGACGTTATGGCAGCTACGTCCATCATTTATACAGTCTATGATTTAAACAAAAACGGCAAAGCGTTGAACACCCTGATGTGTTATGCAGGTTCACTGCATTTCAATATGGTGGGAATTTAAAAGGGGCTTTATTGGCATGGGAAACATATGTTTACATTGCCAAAGCAAATGTAAAATAAAAACAAAAATTGTACAAACAATAAGTAACAATCTCCCAGAATTTTTGTTTATGTAGGCTACATGTAGCTGCTGGCTGGTTACACCTCAGACACACCCACTAAACGAGAGAAAACATACCTTAAAGCCGTTGCCATTTCAAGGAAACACGTCATTCAACTGGGAAACTTTAGTAAAATGGTGTGCAAATTTGCGAATCCTAGGATAGCGAAGGAATAATCTGCCCTACTCTCCCTCTGATGGGCAAGTACTCATTGTCTTCATTGGTTGAATTGGTTAGGTTAAGGCAAGAGGGGTTTGGCTGGTTAAGGTTAGGGTAAGAGTGTCAGGGTAAGCCAATCAGACGCACAATTAAGTGGTGGACTGTTCCTTCACCTTCCTAGGATTCACAAATTCGCTAACAGTGTGCGCCATTTTCAGATTGAATGCACCCCTTGTTGCATTGCCATGTTTCTACAGTAGCGTCAAATGGACCAATCAAACACTGGCTCTAGATAGGAACGTTGGCATTTTTGTGTCTGCCAATGTGGTTAGAAGCCTCTCTGCAACAAGCAACATGGGAAATACAGCATGAAACTGCTTTTCTGTGTTTTTACTGTTAAATTACCAATTCTGTTTGATTTGGAGAGGAGGAAACCTCAGTGGATAATTCAGCTCCCAGCAAAAACCTTTGAGCGTCTGGATCAGAAAAAAGGTAAGTCGGAGAAAGACTGATTTGTAGCGTTAACTGCATTATTCAGTGTTTTTACCAGTTTTTGTCACCAGGTCTGTTTGTTCCGTAGTGGAAGAGACCTCTGCAGATAATTCAGCTCCCAGTAAAAACCTCCTCAATAATAAAAACTGAAGGAATTCTTACTGGGAGAAGTTTCTGCTGTTTGCTCTCTGCAAGATGCCACTAAATCCCCCTAAATCTTACACACTGCTCCTTTAATCCAATGAAATAACAATTTACAGGAAATAGTGGGTGTGCAAGAACTGTGTGAGAGCTTGTTTCAAGTCTAGTATTCTGTATTGCTTTCCAGAGGGCGGTGGAACAAACATGCAGTTGCTGGAATAATTTGGTCTCTTGAGGGTTTTCCGGATGCAGTGGGCTCTTAATGTCCTCTAATGTTGGAATTTGTGGTTGAGTGGTTATGATCATGCTGGTGTAATATGAGTAGCATGTTGTTTTGAAATATTTCAATATTCAGTGGCACACCAGTAAAAGCTGACAGATAGCTGTCGGGAAGGAATGCTTCGTGTTTGTTGTAGAACAAGATGTGTTAATATAGAGGGTTACAGAGTATACCCACCTCTTTTTGTGGATGTTTACAGTATGCCTACCTAACAGCCAAAAAAACATTGGAAGATATAGTTTACCCACTTCCTCCTTGGTAACAATCTACCTATTATCCATCTCATCAGCTACCACCACATCTCTGGCTAGGTTGCTAGCAGTACACCAAGTTAAGTTGATCAGTTTTTCTGTGGGTTGCTGACTCACTGTCAGTAGAAATCAACCCTATTCTGGTTGTATCATCGGCAAACATATTGGGAAATACGGTTACTTCTTTACTTGCAGAGAGTTAGACGAAAACATTGAGTGTGACGATGACAAGTTTTGGTTTTGTGGGTTGTGTCTTGCCTGGGAGCAGTGACTTCTGGGACTCTTGTCCTGACTGTCTGTTTGCCACTCCAGTTTATGTAGTAACCATTCTGCCCCCATAATCTGTGATGGTCTTGCCACAGGGGTCAGGTCTCTGTGTTGGAGTGTCCCTCTATCTGCTATTTGTGGCAGCACCTAACCTGTCTATACCCTTGACGTTTGCCTTGGCTAGGAATCAATATTTCTCCTAGGCCCTGACAAGTCCTGGACAGACATAAAACAAGCATTATGTGAAGAAATCCATATTTAACTCTTACTGTTCATAAGTCACTCTATTGCACACCATCAAATGTTTCAAAAACTTGTAGTACTCAAGATCGGTCTTGGTCTCAAGACTGCTTTTTGAAAGTCTTGTATTGGACTATATAGCATTTTTACATGGCCTTGACTCAATCTTGGACAGATGAAGAGGACTCTGGGTTTTATTTCAAGACCACAACTGCAGGGATACCACTAAATTGCCTGTGCAGAACAAAGATTTGGTAAGCTCCTTAGTTACTAAATTTGTTTGCTCATAGAAAACCAAAGAGAATTCCCACACATAAAATTCATCTCTGCAATGCCTTTTGCCTACTCTGGTCTTGCTCATGACTTTGTCTTGGTTGAGATGGTCTTGACTACAACACTGTCAAAAACCTTACCATAGCCACAACTTTGACAGGCTGGTGGAAATTTTACCAAATAACTAACACCACAGTCTCACCTACCAAACACACTCCCATCTCTGACAATCCCAACTTCTCAGTGAACAGACACACATAACATTTCATCCTTGATCAGTAAAGCTTTCACACACCTCAATCATATAGTCAATAACACCACTCCCTCATCTGGTCCAGAAGTACAGTGTTGGGGAGAATCCCTTTTTAGAATTTCTCCTTTAAATTTAACTTAGACATTCCCCAAATAACACTGGACCTGATTAACAAACCAAAAAAATACTATCCAAAATCTACAAGATAATTTCCAGGCCCCAAATAACAATTTCCATACCTTTGCTTTATCCATCAAAAATATATAACTCAATAATTCAATACCAGATCAATCATAGAGTACACCACATAGGGAACAGGATATTTAAAATAGGTTTACACTGAATTTTGCCTGCACACAAAACACCACAGACATGCCATATGGAACTGCACACCAATTAAGACTTCCCAAAGATCGCTTAACAATTCAAGTGTCATCAAGACTGTAACATTCCTTGGATATTCTGTTGATGTCATCTGGATGTCTGGAAGCAATATTTAGTTCATTCCAAATAAATCAAATTTGGAAGAACAAAAGACATCACCTCCTCTGCAGCAAATTTTTCTTAGGGAAGACTTTCCAGACAGTTTTCAGAAGAAAAAAGAAGTACTAGACACACTACACTTCACTGCCATAATAACTTATGAGAGAAAATAGAAATATCTTTCCTTGTCTAAAAGACCTTAAGACTGACTCAACATGAGACAAAATCTCCTTTTGCAGAATGATCACAAAGAAGTGGTGGTGAGGACTGGCACTCTGCAACAAAGTACAGCCAATGTATTCATCACTCATCAGCTGTGTATGTAATTCCTTTATATCCTAACAGTTTCTCACAAATGTGAAATAATCGCTTTTATAAAACTTACCGTATTCTCCACAGACAATCAAAGAGTTCATCTGTGTTGATGTGAAAGTTTACATTGTTTCTTGTGATGGTGAGTTTCATCAGTGTTTCTCAAAAGTACAACATCCCAGAATCTGTGATGTGAATATTGCCTGTAAAAACCCGCACAGTGCTTCTCATATGTTGACAGTGTACATCCGGGAGAGTCTACACAGCTGTATGTTCTTCGATGATGAGATGATAATCAAAAGTTTCATTCCCTTGAATTAGATGTAACATTAGATTTAAAATGCCCCAAATAAAGATAATTCAAAGAAATAAAGTGAAATAAATTAATAATACAGTATGTATTTCCTTTTTATGTATGTATTTATTGTAATAACAAATCAAATCTCAACATAGAAAACAGTGTCAAGAGATTTATTGTATTTCAGTGTTGTCCAGCAGAGGGCAGCATAGGCCAATACTCTGGTTTAGTATTTTCAATCTTTCATAGAGAGAGTCACAGTTTTATCCTCTGGGGAGGGACCATGTTCAACAGTTTCATCGCTAACACCTGGTTTAATATTGACATGCATGTGTACAAATTTCAGTCCTCAAAATGGCAGGGCAACAGGAAGGGTCATGAGGTCACTGAAACAATTAAAGTTTATTAGAGGACATTAATAAATATTATTATTGCTTTTTAAAATTAATATCCAGAGCAGATTACTCTGCAGTTGCACAGTCACTGAGGAGATAAGTTGCTCAAGAACAAAGTGCAAATGGGCTGATGGCCTCATCCCTAGCATCCTTAAAGGTTGAGACAGTGATTCTGCAGACAGATTATTGATATTAACTCAGCACCCCAACAAATACACCCCTCTCATCAGCGCTCCTTCAGAAGCTTCGTTTTACCGTCACTCCCACTGCCTTTCTCTTGATATTGTCCTGTGCAAGAGCACAGCATGATAGTGTTGTGAAGCTTGGTCCAAGATTGTTTCCCATATCGGAACCAGGATTGTGTATAAATGCCGGATTCAGCGCACACACAGAACAGACAGCTAGTGGACTGTGTGGAGATATTTGCTGAATTTGACAAACAGTGTATTACTGTAAAATTTTAATGAAAAGCCTAGTCCCAATTAAACGCCCAATCCCTTTTACTAGCTTGGTGTTTACACATTTTGACAAATAAACTCTTGTTTCAATTAGACACCTGGTCTGGTTGCCAAGCAGTTTATTTGGACGTATTAACCTGGGTTGTTGGCTACCTCAAATTTTGTGTCCATCACTGGATTACTCTGCAAGTTATTCGATTCCTTCAGTCTGTAGAGGTCCTCATATCAAAATAATCAAATGGGTTTTTCATAAAAATTAATCCAAGTTGTGAGTATTGTTTCATCAGGATAAAGTGGTGTGTCAATATGCCGGTAGGTAATCCTCTCTCTCTCTCTCTGATGCTTTGTCTGTTGGAGCTAGATCAAATGAATGAATGATTGATATTTCTGTATAATCTGGAGCCTAATTTGTATACAAGTCATATTCATACTAGTGAAAAAAGAACAATTTGATCCTATTTCCCATCTTTGCTGAGCAACAGTTCTGTGTGAAAGGAATTAAAGGCCTGTCCCATATTAATGCCTGTTCCAAATTTAGGCCAATTGATCTCAGTGATTTAAGCAAATAATAGTCCCCGGCTAATAACTGAAGTTGTACTGTTGATTAAAATCACAGACTACACCTTTAAGCGTCACAGAAACAGCCTTCACGTATCGTCATTAGAGTATTAAAACTTTGTTTATTTTGTTGTCAGACAGCGCAACAGTTCTTCTGAGCTGAAAACATGACTTCATTGACATTTTTTACTTTTTACTTTTTACTTTTTACTTTACCTGATTCTCATCTATTTTTACGACACACTGATTAAGTTAATTTTTAAAGTTGATTGTGTCTGGCTCAGTGGGAAGATTCACACTTTAAATGCATATAAATGATTTAACATAAAACACATTGATTGTACAGTTATAACCTTATTAATACATTATGATGCTGTGAGATCAGAATGTGATTGAAGCAGATCAGCTACTTTGGAGACTTCTTGAATCTAAGCTGGGTGTATGGGGACCAATTATGTTTTAAACCAGAAAGACATGCAACATGAGACTTTTAGTGGAATAGTTAATGTACTATGTGAGTCATTCTGTGTATTACAGCAGTTATAATATTTTTATTTTTATTTTTATTTTTATCTTAACTTCAGAACTCTGACACACTTTTTGTTGTTTTGCAGTTAGCTGGCAGCAGACTGCAGAAGAGCAAATGACTGTGTTTACAAGGTCTTTAGTATCCCGGTTTTGAGGCTTATCCCAGCTTTGAGCATATCCGGGATATGATGTTTACATGGAACACAGAGAAACCCGGTTAATCATATCCCTGTATACATGATAAATACCAGTAACCCGTTTTCTGATCACAGCATCCTATCTGCGCAGGCGTGTGTTATGTCTTTTACGTCTTTTGTTTACAACAGATTGAGCGGGAAATGTGATGTATTTATTAATTATTAATTATTATTATTATAAATATTAATATTTTCCACCACGACCAACTTATTCAACGGTGCGAGGTGGAAAACCAGCGTCACGTAGCTTGTCCGCAACAGACTTGAATAGGTCGGCATTTCTGTGTCTTCTGCCATCTAAACACGTAGTTATGTTGAGTTCCTTCATCATTTTCAGGCAAAATTCAGTCTTTTCGTCGCTCCAAAAATGGGAAGCTCTCGTGCCACCATGTTGCTTGTATATCTGGTGCGTCACTCTGGCACCTGCACACACAGCGGGCAGCCGTCAGAGACCGGGATAAGGCGTATACATGCTGCATTATCCCGGCTTCTATCGGAGTACTCCAGGTGGCAAAACCGGGTTTCTTGAAACCGGGAAAAGGGCATAACCCGGTTTCTGAATTCGGGATATGGTGTTTACATGCACAAACACAAAAACGGGATACTTAAAAAACCCAATCAAAACCGGGATACTAAAGACCTTGTAAACACACTGTCTCCAGGAACATCCCTTCAACCACAGACCACATCAAATTGCTGTTAAATAAACTGCACCATATCGTCATCTGTGGTCAACACATGACCACAACACAATTAACTAAACAAATATTTTGTATATTGACTAAGTCATTTAGTTTTATTCTGAAATTCTGTTTAGGTAAAAGCCTATTAAGGTTCTCTATAATGTCAACAACTAAAAGAAAAAGTAAATAATAGTAATAGGTTATTATCATATAATTCTATTTATTTTTGTGAAACCACAAATCACATGATCAACTTGAAGGTGTTACAGGGAAACAAGGCTGCCTAGTGTTTAGCATTAACTGCTGGTACGCAGAAGACATGCTGTAAAAAGTCCCACACATCATGATGACATCTGGCAGAACAGGAAAACTTGGTCAAACTTTTGACCCTGACTGAAAGACACTTACAACACTGACTGGGCTGACACATAGACTTAGGCTTTATTGTCCCAGAGGGGATATTCTGTTCCCCAGCAATGTGCCTTATGAGACATCAGCAAATACACTGCACAGAGTAACAACATATACAACATAATATATACTGAACAACAGCACACAGTAACATATTGGACAACATCACAGTAATGACACAGACAGGAGTGCTCACTAAGGCCTGTTCAGCGAGGTCTATTATTCAAGGCAGCTATGACTGCAGGGATTAAGCTCTTCCCAAAGCGAGCCTTTCTGCACCTCAGTGCTATATTCCTGTACCCACAGGGCAGTGGGGTGAGGTGGTGATTGCAGTGGCAGTTTGAGCCTAAATGGCGCCCTGAGTGACACCGCCCTATGGTGCCTCTGAACTGAGAACCACAAGTTCTCAAGTGTTTCCCCTACCATTATATTAGCAGGGCTGTAGTCAACCAAATAAAATTTTGGTCCACTAAAGTCGCACATAATCTTCAACTAATCGATTAGTCGTGGGAAGAAAGTAACGTTTAGTTCAAATCAAACTTTATTTACATAGTTGATTCAAAACACACATTAAATATGGCTTAATAGAGACAGTTTCAAACGCAAGTACACAAATTGGCTTCACTATAAATCGCAGAACTGACAGACAAACACTTGTCTTCATCTGGACATATTTCCCCCACCAATACAACATGCTAACATTATTAGCACAAGTCTATGGCATTTTACATTGTATAAACTAGCCTAGCGATCTTTTCCTCTTCTCACATAAAACCAGGGACAACAGCAACATGTAACAAAGGTAACGGTACATAATTTGGCTCCATTACAACTCACAGCATTCACCGACGAAACAGCTGTCTTATACTAACACGTTTCCAAGCAAATGCAACATGCTAACATTATTAGCGCCAGCCTATGGCATTTTACATTAGCCTAGCGACTAGTGGAGATTTCCTCTGTTCATATGAAGCCAGGATAAATACCGAATTATAAATCCCTGAAGGAGGCTTTATTGTCTTCAAAATGTATAGTTTCTTATCTGTGAAATAGGCCTACAAGTAAATACAAGCTGAGAAATGGTGTCAGTATACAGAAATTGACAGGAGGCATCACTGCAACGCTAAGCGTGAGGGTGGGCGAATTCAATTTTTGTTGTGTCACTGAATAAGACAACTTTGTATGTCTTAACTTCACTTTATTTCAAAAGTAACAAACGGCGTACCCGCTACACAGCAGTTGCAGACAGCCGGACAATCCTTCTTCTACGCTGGATTACCCTGTCTTCTTCTGGTGTTTACTCAGTTACTACAACTCCTGTACTCATACTACCTAGTGTTCAGGCTGAAACATTGAAACATCACATATCCCCCTTAATAAGCAAACATGGAGGCTACCAAACTATACAGTACACAAGTAAAGACAATTTTCTTACTGCTTCTTTTATACTCATACAGTATGTGCTTGGAATAAACAACATAAAATTACCCTCATTTTGTTTTTAGAAAACTCAATTAACTTTTATGTTCACCTTAGCGACTACTTCTTTTTTTTACCATGACCACTGGGCTGGCCCATGGGCTTGTACTGTCCTCAGTGAGGTCCTGAGCTTTAAGTTCATCAGCCTGACGTTTGATTTCTACTTTTTTATGGAAGGAGAGATATGTTAGGCTTTTTGTGAGATGGGAGTGTCACAGCTGGTTGATGTTTTTATGTGTGACCAGGTCTGTCCTTCCAAAGTCCTGTGAATGCTGACTAAACACGTCTATTCTTATTTTGAGCACCTGTGAGGTCAGGATTTGAAATATCAGGCAGTACAGGTGGCTTGGACATGACAGGTTACAGCGGTTTAGTACAGTTTCTGACAACTTGAAGGGCATGTGTCATTAGCTTGTGAGCAGAGATGGGCAAAAATACATCAAACGTACTTTGATACAAAATACAAAAATACCCCTCAAATAAATGTATCAAAATAAAATACAAAATACTGGTGCCAGAAAATGTATCAAAATAAAATACATGTATTTTGCATTTTCAAATACAGAAAATACTTTTTTCTTTTTCTTTTTAGCAGCGACCCACAGCTCTATTGGTCACTCTGTCAGTCGGTTGGGTGGTCGGTTGGTCAGTCGGTCCACAAAGCTTTTCGTGAATAACTCAAAAAGTCCGTGACCAGAAATGCTCAAAATTTTCATACTGCAACTAGAGACCATGAGTAACTATACCAGAAAGAATTCCCACGATTCATCCATAGGTGGTGCTATACTAACCAATTCAAATCTTTTTGTGAATAACTCAAAAAGTCCTTGACCAAAAATGCTCAAAATTTACATCCTGCAATTAGAGACCACAAGTAACTATGCCAGAAAGAACAACCATGATTCATCCATTAATGGCGTGATAGTAGCAAATTTGGTCGTAGCTATTGCAAATTTGCGCTTGTTTTCTCACAATTTGGGATAGCAGAGTATTCAGGTTTGGGCTATAGGATATACACAAAGGTCTGGTGAACCCCACAAAAAGGCAGAACAGTCACAGAACTAACTAAGTGTAACTAAGCAAAGCCATTAAAAGACAACACCTTGATTATGTATTTATATGTTTATTAACCAGACTTAACAGCCCATAAACTTTTTTGTATCAACAAATAAAATATTCAGCTTTGCTAAACACTGGCTATGCACTAACCTAGACAGTTAGCACAAGCATCGCTAGCTTGATATTGTAATTATCATCACCATGTATTTATACAATAGGCTATGTAGCAAGACCCAGACATAAATCATACATCTGTTGAACTTGGAAGACGTGAGCAGCATATCTGGCAAGTCTATCAGGTTACTGAATGTTGATATTACACACAGAACTTTCCATCACAGTGCACTTGTTATTGTTGCTGCCAGATATGGCATGAACAGTTCTTATCTGAGTGCCACACTGTAACATGACTTCCTTATATAACATGACACACTCGCCATAGTCCATGCAAAACTAGCAGATGAATGATCAGTGTGGTGTGGTTCAAACACACCTGCATTGTCATGAGGTAGGCCTACTAATCTTTCAGTGGTACATCTATCATTTGGCTGTAACTGTAACTGTAGAAGATACTGTAACAAGTCAGTTTTGGGACATACTGATGTGGGCTTACCAGTAGCACTACTTTGTCATCTACTATGAGAGCCATGTTGCATGTGTTTACAATAATGCCGTTAGCAACCAGAAAATGCCAGACCAAAATCAGGGGTTTAGTACAGTTTCTGACAACTTGAAGGGCATGTGTCATTGGCTTGTGAGAAATACTCAGATTGACTGTGATTGAACCAACTGAGTCCAGAGAGTCACCTGTGACACTAGTGAGAGGAACAAACTGTTTCACTATGGGCTTTTTGTGGAGAGAATTTGTTGACATCCTAAAACCTTCACTGATAACTGCAATGTCAGCTCCAGTGTCAACAAAAGCATGCACAATACTGTCCTCAACCACAACTGACACATATCTCACATATCTCATAACTGTCTCTGGTAAAGTCAAGTGGGGACCCTTTCCACAGTTTCATTGTGAATAATGCTTTCTTTGGCTACACAGGACTTGTCCGAACCCTTGTTCATCAGCACCGGCGCACCCCAGGGGTGTGATAGTTCACCAGTCCTGTTCACCCTGTAGGGGAGACTAGGGTAAGATGAGCCACTTTTCATATTCAGAATCACTACATCAAGGATATTATAGTTTTGTTGCTAACTAATATATGTGCATATATTTCAGAATGAGTGTAAACATAACTGTTTTGATAATATAGCATGTCCAAAAAAAGTGGTTTCGTGGCACAACTTACCCTGTGTCTGGGGTAAGTTGAGCATAGGAGTGGGATAAGTTGAGCCATTGTTTATTAACACATTTGAGCATACTGAACCAAAACTCTCATTCTCTCATCATCCTTCCTCTCTAAACTCCTCCCTCCATCTTACTCTCGTTCCATCCACCCTTCTCCCTCCTTCCATCCATATCCCACCTGCCCCTTTACTAAATATTCCACTGGTCCAGGTTGCAGGGGAATACAAACTGCCAGGACTTCCTTGCTGTGCCACCAACTCTGTGAGCCGGTGGCTCAACTTACCCCTGTTTAAATTGCCCAACTTATCCCATAGCTACCATATTGACTTTATTAGCCCCACAACTAAAATGGTGCACTTTCATGCTAGTTGTACTACCTCATTTTGTAGTTAATAGATACCACAACTGATGTATAAAACAAGTTAAAAATGATCTATTTTGGTCTAAACACAATCCCCATGAAACTTAAGATAGACTAAATTCACTTTCATGAGTGAAAAATGCTTTTTTGGACATAAATCTCTAACCGCTTAAGTCATGTGGTTCTTACCTTCACAGACTCCATGAAATGATGCCTTCCTCCTAAATATTTGGTCACATGCTCAATCTTATTTACGGTTTCCTAGGGGCTCAACTTGCCCCTATACTCAACTTACCCCAGTCTCCCCTACACTAATTACAATTACATTATAAAATTTTCTGATGATACAGCCATGCTGGGTCTCATGTCTGACACATGTGACACAACTGTGTTCAGCATTGGCACCCAGAATTTAGTCCAGTGGTGTGATAAACATTTTCTCATCATCAACATTAATAAAACAGAGGAGATGATATCTGACCCCAAATTTATTGGAGACTATTCACCAGTGGTTATCCATGACCAAATCATAGCCCAGACTGAAACATATAAATACCTGGGCATACACATCGACCATAAACTAACATGGGGTGTTCAGGTAGATAAGGTCTGCACTAGGGTCCAACAGTGCCTACACTTTCTCCACAAGCTGAGGGTCAACCAGAAAGTGTCGGTCCTCTTCTACCATGCTGTAGTTGAGAGCATCCTACGACATCTCAGCCTGTTTTGGCAACCTCAGTGTACAACTGAAGGCCCAGATTACCAGGCTTACGCAGAGAGCTATGAAAATAATGGACATCAGACGGGCCCAGATGATTATCTCAGAACCCATCATGTCCTCCTTCATGAGTACCAACTTCTCCCCTCAGACAGATGCTTTAGAGTCCCCCAGTGCAGGCTTAAAACTGAAAAAGTCTTCTGTCCCCTTGTCCATTAAAGCCTTAAATGGGAAGCTAACTGTAGCTTAACCATACATACGTATAGGTATAGGACCCCCAAACTGACCCCCAAACTGGGAGAGTGGCTCCAGCAGATTCCAGGAACAACATTTGAAGCCTCAGTTCAGAAGTGTACAGACCAAGGAACTACTACAAGATACTGTGCAGAACCCTCAAACTACCAGGCCTCTGGTAGAGGACCTGAGCTTGAGGATGATACAGATACCACCCTAAGAGGGTGAGAGGGTGATTACACACACACACACACACACACACACACATATATATATATATATATATATATATATATATATATATGTATATATATGAATATGTAAAACAGATGTTGGGTGCAATGGGCAGCGTGCACTAGGCCACTAACACTGTTTGAATCTTCAGGGAGGAGGTGTTCTTGGATCAAAGTGTTGACACAGACATGCCATGGGAAGTTGTTGGCTGATGGCAGACTGTACATGTACTGTACACAGCTCTGCATATGGACTGTAGATTGATGTAGGAACTGTATGTATAACTTTTTTTCTATCTTTTAACGGCAGGTACCACATGTATCCAAGACAAATTTCCTTTGGGACAATAAAGTCTATCTTGTCTTGTCTTGTCTTGTCTGGGCTTGGCTTGGCTTAGCTTAGCTTAGCTTAGCTTAGCGTATCTTAACTTATTACTTTCAGACACCACTGATGATATATTAATAAAAGATTAGGAAATAATGATGAAATAAAAATAATAATAAGAGTAATAGAAATAATAATAATAATGTTTTTTCACTCTGTTGTCATATATACACAGGTCAGAAATACACACACACACACACATACACAAACAGGACCTATGCATGCATTAAATGGAGAGATGTCAGAGTTTACGGACTGCCCATGGACAGGCCACCCCAAGCAGTTTGGGGTTTGGTGCCTTGCTCAGGGGCCAGCTACCAGTCCATGCTCCATACTTGGTCTGGACAGGGACTTGAACCTGCAACCCTCTGGTTCCCAACCCAAGTCCCTATGGACTGAGATACAGGTATAAAAAAATGACACATATGATGGTGTTCTCAACTTTATTAATATCATTAGTTTATCTTAGCTTTTAGCAGGTGTAATTAGATCGCGCCGGTTCGATCCCGGGTGTGGGAGCCCTTCTGTGTGGAGTTTGCATGTTCTCCCCGTGTCAGTGTGGGTTCTCTCCGGGCACTCCAGCTTCCTCCCACAGTCCAAAGACATGCAGATTGGGGACTAGGTTAACTGATAACTCTAAATTGTCCGTAGGTGTGAATGTGAGCGTGAATGGTTGTTTGTCTCTATGTGTCAGCCCTGCAATAGTCTGGCGACCTGTCCAGGGTGTACCCTGCTTCTCGCCTGATGTCAGCTGGGATAGGCTCTAGCCCCCCCGCGACCCTCTAGAGGATGAAGCGGTTAGAAGATGAATGAATGAATGAATAATTAGATCGCCTACAGAACATATTTTTAACCAATTTTAACAAATCAAGTTTGAGATCAAACTGTAAAACTAGGCAATGCTGATCAATATAAACCAAGATTCTGTTACTGTATTGCCTTTTTCTCAGCTCAAATGTTTTCAGAAACATATTCAAGAATTTGTAAGCAGTCAAGTGGGTGCCATACTGTTTCCTGTACTAAAAAAAATGGAGGCTGAAAATACTAAGAACAAATGGTAAAACAAGGTAATGCTGATCTAATATGAACCAAGATTATTTTATGGCGTTGCCTTTTTCTTTCCTTAAATGTTTTCAGAAGCATATTTCAGTACACTGTTTAACTTTCCTTCCCTTTAGTTTGATTTGAATACCAGCTGGCCATCATATGGTTTCCTGTTTTAAAACAGACAAAGTTTACATTATGTCACCTGCCAGCAGGAGTATTACTGGTCAGGTGTGGCGCATTGCATTCTGGTAGTTTTAGGTTTTCTACCTCTTGAGAAAAAGCAAATGACCAATTGTATCCTCCTGAGACTCAAACTTTTGTTTGCTATGCATTTTTAATCTCTCCTAGCTATTTGGGATCAGCAGTGTGTTGTTGCTGAAATTGGTCAAATTTGTTGCCATATCAAACTATGAACATAACTAATCATAAATAAACAACTTTCAATCATAAAATTTGCTCAGGTTTGAACCTTCTCCACTTTTGTGTCTTTATCAGATGCAGAATGACTTGGCAGAGATGACTGCCATCTTGTTTTTACATGGATTAGTGTATTGTGCTCTTACTACCACTAGATGGCACAAAAAAGTGTCCACGAACAAGGACAATATGTTTAAGTTAAAGCAGCTGTGCGGATCTTTTTACTATTTATAAAACTGTCCCTAGTTCGTATCACCCCCCCTTGAAGATCCAAATATTTATTTGAACCCAACAGTGACAAAAAAGCCTTTCTCTGTATGGCTATTTAGCGTAGCCTCGGTCGGGTCGATGCTCCCAATGTGTCTACACACAGAGGTGCAAGACTTTTACCCATCCACACACAGGTCGCAACATTTCTATTCGTGGGACCATCACATGCAGTACCACACATGTGATTTACATGATCCGTTGCCCATGCGGCCTTGCGTATATTGGGAAAACATCCAGGGAATTACGTACCAGAATCAGTGAACACAGGAGCAAGATCAGATTAGGCGACAAGCACAGCCCTGTTGCGGCCCATTTTAAAAAAGCAGGCCACAATGTCAGTGCTCTGTGCTATCTAGGAGTGGAGAGGGTTAAAAAACAACGTAGGGGTGGTGATATTGAAAGAAGACTCCTTAAAAAGGAGACCTACTGGATCTTCTTTCTCAATACCATGTCACCTAATGGCCTTAATGAGGATTTTGACATTAGGCCCTTTTTGTGAACTGGTATTTGGTGTTGTTATTCTCCAAGCAGTGTTCCTGTTTAAAACTGTACTCTTTTTTTAGAACTGTAATCCCATGTTTGTTTGTTTTGTTTGTATCTACAAAATTATAGAATATCTTAAAATATTTACTAAAATATTCTAAAAAGTTTCTTGTCTAATAGTAAAGTTGTCTCTTTTGTACTATGTGTTTCCTCAATAACAATTTATTTATTTTGTATATCTGTATTCTTTGCACTTATTGATAAGCAAATCCTTTGTGCATACTAAGTAGCCATCATATGCCTATATATGGCTCACTTGAACGACTGTCTGATTGTTTGATTGACAGATGACGTGGGTGGGATGACACCTGGCTCTTAGCCTATATGTATACCTGCCACCTGCCTTTTCATTTATTCTTTTGAAGTTGCCTGAGGAAGACCGTTTGGGTCGAAACGTTGCTTTTTTAATCATTAAAAACTTACTGGGAGCTCTAATTCAGTGTGCGGATTTTCTTCTTCTTTCTGGATAAAGAAGGAAAACCATCTAAAAGAAGAAGAAGAAGAAAGAAGAAAGAAGAAGAACAGAAGAAGGCTAAACGGGACAGTGATAGGGCTCGAGCCCAAACGCGTGTAAACCTCGGTCGGGCGTTCACCAAGTGGAGAGAGCTGAGAGATTTGAAAGGTTTTAAAACTGATCCCGAGTTGGCCCTTTTCCTAATCGACAGGTATGCAATTTTTGTTTTTATTTAGAGAATATGACGCAACTTGTTAGACGTTGTTTCACTTCAATATATGACGACATGGAAGTTGTAAGCGAGCTAAATGTAAAGTTAGCTGATGTGAACCGCTGTTGTCTAGTAACATTACAACAAACACCACAAAATTATCTGTGACTGTGACCATGAACACGAATATACAGCAGGCAGTTGTCCTCAGTTTATAAGAAATTCAGAGCTACACCAGAACATTTATGATTTTCCTCTTGCTCTCCAAAACAAATGCATGCAGTAATTGCCGGTTGCAGTCGAGATTTTACGAATGAAGCTGAAGGCTGCAGTCGTAATTTTATGACACCAGGCTGTGGGTGTCATACCGCTTCGACCAAAGGGGCACTATAATCAATGAAAACGGAAAGTTCCGCACAGCTGCTTTAAGTAGAATGAAGTATACAGTCAAGTAAACCCAAACTGTGATGTCCTTATTGAGGACACAGCATCTCAGGAGGATATCTAGTGTTTCTACATCTTCCTGTTCTGTTGTGAGATTATAAGCTATCGTTTACATTTCACTCTGATAATTATGACTTTTTGCTGTTTCCTAAAATGGAACATCCCTGCAGGTAATTAGTATCACTGTTTCATCACTATCACAAGTGCTTTATTAATGGCTCTAATGATGTTGCTCATAATTAACAACCCTGCCTCTTTCACATGAATGCACTTGTGGCTATATAGAAAACCCAGAGTTGACTGAGATTGTTGATAAGCAGCTTTGTGATACTGGTTATCCATACAGCTGAGTGAGGGTTAGTGAAGCCAGATAATAAAAAGATATCCTGGGTATGTTGAACTTGCTTCATAGTACAGGCCTCAGGACTGGACCAGTCTAGCAGGGTAAGTTTCCATGGTAACTTATGTCAGATTTATTTAAACCTCCTTGATGATGTCCACTTTACTATCCCGTACTGTCCCTGTCCCTCTAGCAGACCTGCAGTATAAATAAGGTAATTAACAGGTTTCTGAAATGCTATTTTCTTCTATTTCAGTGTTAGAGGCAGTAGAGATTATTATCTGAGGCTCCTGGAAAGTATGAGTGCCTCTTGAGGTGGAGGCTTATACTTAACCACCTTTGACCCCTGGTGAGCACAAAGCTGAACCCCCTGCAATTTGCCTATCAACCAGGCATCACGGTGGATGACACAGTTATCTATTTCCTGCACAGATCCCTCTCACACATTGACAGCACTGTGAGGACCACGACAGTCATGTTTGCGGAAGGATCAGTTAGCTTGTCAGAGAGGACGGAGGCAGAAGAGGGACGGAGTGAGTGAGTGTTGGATTGAAAACCTTTGGTGGATTGCATAAACTGTACTCTGAGGGCCGAATTCAGAAAGAATGAACTGCGGCCGCTGACAGCACCTTGAATTGCACTTCACTTGCACCCACAGTTTGCTCCGTCTTAACGTCCTATTCACAAAGGATATTGCGCTACACGCCCACAAAGTTTGGCAGCTGAGTGCAGTTTGCCCCTGATTGCAATTAGCCATATGTATGAAATGTATGAAAGCTCATATTCCGGGTGCTATGGCAAAGTTTAGAGGAGTTGTTTCAGGAGTACTGCTGAGTATGTTAATGGAGGATGTTAAAAAGGAGATTCGAAGAGTAGAGAGATGGCTCACTGAAAGGAAACCATGTCGGTGATACTGCACCTCGAGGAAATTCTCCCAAATGTAGTGCAAATAGGATACATGGACTACAATGTGAGAGAGTATATTCCAAGACCACTCGGATGCTATGCTGTGCAAGATGCGGAGGACCACAGGAGTATGGACAATGTGATAAAGATGTCAAGATGAAATGTAACTGTGGGGGAGAGCATAATGCTGCCTATGGAGGATGTGTAGTGCAGAGACTCCATGTATATTTATTATCAAGCCAGAGCCCCAAATATTTAAATTCATCTCCTATCTCCATAGGCTGCCCATATAATGTTAACTCATTAGAACCAATATTACGCTTTCTTGTAAACAGCATGTAACAACTCTTGCTGATTAACAATTTAAACCTCCAGTCATAAGACCATTTCTCTACCTTCTCTATTGCTTTCCTTATATTTTCTATCACATAAGGTACATTTCTTTCCCTCATCCAAATTGCCCCATCATCCGCATATAACGCTGATTTTATTCATCCATCTAAATTTGCAAATATGTAATAATAATAATAATAATAATAATAATAATAATAATAATAACACATTTAATTTGTATAGCGCTTTTCAAAACACTCAAACACACTTTACAAAAACAAAAAAAAAAAACAAGATAAAAACAACATAAGAGCAGTAAAACACAGTTAAGAGAAAAAATTGGGATTGAATGCAAGCCTGAACAGGTGGGTTTTGACCAAAGATCTGAAGGAGTTTAAGTCTGTACAGTTACGGATGTGTTGGGGGAGAGAGTTCCAGAGAGAGAGGGCAGCAGTGGAGAAGGCTTTGTCACCCCAGGTTTTGTGCTTGGTCCTGTGTGGTAGAGAGAGGAGATTTGCATCAGAGGAGCGGAGACTGCGGGAGGGGGTGTGACGGTGCAACAGGTCAGTGAGGTAAGATGGGGCCTGGTTATGGAGGGCTTTGAAGGTGAGGAGAAGGACTTTGAACTGAATGCGTTGAGGATATTATTTATCATTATGTTAAATAACAATGGACTAATTGCACTTCCCTGAGGAATACCATTTACTATTTCAAAATCCTTGGATACCTCTGCTCCAACCTTGACTTTAAACCTCCTTCCTGTTAAAAAGTCCATAATCCAGTTGTATATTCTGCCTCCAATTCCCATTTTACTTAATTTGATAAGCAAACCTTCCCGCCACATAGAATCATATGCTTTCTCTATATCAAAATACACTACTATCATTCTTTCTTTCATTTCCAATGTCTTCTCAACCTCATTAGTCACTCTAACTAAAGCATCTATTGTGGACCTCCCTTTTCTAAATCCATTCTGATTATTACTTAATAACCCTCTCTGTTCCAGAGCATATGACAACCTGTGAACTATTATCTTTTCCATCCATTTACATAAGTGAGATGTTAATGCTATTGGTCTATAATTACCACTTTTAGCAGGATCTGTCCCTGGCTTGTTGAGTGGTAGAATTATTGCTCTATCCAGCTATTTGGCATTTCTCCCTCCCTCCATATTTTATTAAAAAGTCTCAACACTAAGTTTAATGATTCCTCGGGAAGTTGACGGAACATTGCATAACATAAATGATCTTGTCCTGGAGCTGTATATCCAGTATGATTTAAGACTATTTTGAGTTCTGACATTGTGAACTCCATATCTAAAGTTGTCCTATCAGTCTCTCTTTTCTCCCTCACATTCACATTTTCTCTAAGTACACACTCTTTCTGTTGTCTGTGAATATCATCTAGGTGATCCACGATGAACTGCAGCAAATGCCTTTCCTAATACATCTGCCTTCTCCTTGTCTGACACTGCCATTTTCTCTCCACCCACCAATGCTGGAATTCTAACTGACTTTCTTTTCCCACTCATTTGTTCAAACATTGACCACACATCCCCTAACTTAACTCCTCTACCAACAGTGGAACAAAAATCTCTCCATGTCTACCTTTTGGTATACTTAACCCATAAGAACCCACTGTGACACAGGTGCCACACATCCTTTAAATGTTCTGGAAAATTCCATGAACAGCTTTCTCCTTGACTTTAACTCATGAAGTCCCAGAGTGACACATACTTAACATCCTGGTGGATCATGTGACAGGTCATGTGATTTGGTCTTCCCACAACAACATTTCCAAGATGTCTGTGTGCCAGGTTACCACTAGGGGCAGAGCTAGCAAAATTTAAAAAGCTTGTTTTTGGTTGCCAAAGGTAAGATTCAAACCATTTAAGAATTGTAATGCTTACATAACAAGTCCTTTATTACATTTAACCTGTTATGAACACATTTCATGAACAAATTGATATAAAACAAGTCAGGTAAATATCGTTGTGACAAATATGTCACATCGGACCTTTAACCTTAAAATTGTCATGGAAAACCTATTGTGCAATAAGAAAATCTGCTCAGTTAACTTAACTTTTCAATGATATTTAGTTAATACATTTTATATTGTTCAATTCAAAGCATATTAAAACAAATGTAAACAAAAAATCACATCATATGAATCCAATTATTAACAAAATCCATATGTGCCTTTTACCCATCAGTGAATACACACAGACCTTTCATCCAATAATTCTTCTACCATAGTATCATTTTGTCTGTAATGAAAATAAATAAATAATAAAAACTGTTGTGTGCATTAAAGAATAATTGAAAATTGTAATTTAATTTTATCTGCAATTATGGATAAACATTTCAACAGTGTTCAGGATGCACTGAAATTTATCAATTTGATATTTCCTTCAGGGAGACAGCAAATTTCTACTATAATACACTCAGATGATCAGTGGAATCAATTTTTCCCAGCAACAAAGAAATGGAGAATGACAAGTCACCATTTTGATTGTTAGCTCTATCATTCAGACTGCAGTCCAATCACAAAATTTAGATGAGGTCTCAACCAAAGATGAACCCTGGACAGCATCCAACTACCCAGTAGTATATATTTTATTTTGTCCATTGGCTATAAATTTTTGCATGTATTCTATAATATGTGTAAAACAAATATGAAAAGAAAATGTTGTGTTAAACCAAAGAGGTCAAAGTTAGAATCCATTCTCTGTCAGAAAAACATGACCAAAAGACTGTGCTTTAATTTCTTTTATATCAAGGAATCTTCCTGCAGCCTCCAATATGATGAGGTCTTGATTCTGTTTTTTAATTCAATTTGAGCTGCAAATGTTTGTATTGTGAAATAAATCTGTTGTTAAAGATTTTGTTATTAACCCAAGAGGTAAAGTTATGATACTGTGGAAACGCAAATGACAAAGCTTTGTTATCAAACCGAAAAGACTAAGGCTGATATATGATATTTCAAAGAGTGCTGACATTTACCATTTATTTGAGATCTTTGACACTAATGAGTGTTATTTTGAGAAAAATGTCAGAAATGTGTTCTATATGGTCTATTTAGTCTATTTTATATCCCCCATAATTACCCTTGATGGATAAATTATCCAGGTTCTTAACGCCCAATGTGACATATATGTAACATTACAGATCTCTGACAGTGAGGGGTGGTATTTTGAAAAAAATGTCAGAAATATGTTCTATGTGGTCTATTTAGTCTGTTTTATGTCCCCCATAATTTTCCTTTAAGGAGAAATTGGTCTGGGTTCTTATGGGTTAATTACTCTACGTGCCACTGCCCTTTTCCTTTGGTAATCAATAAGATTTTCTTGTGTCATATTTTTCCTCAGAACTCTAAATGCTTTGTTTTACAGCCTTACTACACTCCTCATTCCACCAAGGAACTACTTTTTTCCCACCATGTGTAATTCTTTTTGGTATACTCATATTTGCAGCATTGATAATATGTTCTGTCACTTGATTTGTGCATTCCTCTATATTTCCCTCTAATGTTAGCAACTGAGCTGATTCCTTACAATGTGCTCTAAATGTTTAATAAGCTTTACTAAAACACCATCTGGTAATTGTAACCCCTTCTTGTATACATGCATTTTCATTTATTATGGCGAGCACTGGGAAATGATCACTTCCTACATTTGATTCTTCCTTTATATGCCATTCACAAGCATTGACCACATTATCTGATCCTTTTATCAATTTGATATTTCCTTCACTCCTTGGACAGCAAATTTCTACTATAATACACTCTACATCATCAGTGGAATCAATTTTTCTGTAAGCCAACCCATTTTTGAGAAATGTAGCACACCTTCCACCATTTTGATTGTTAGCTCTATCATGTCTTATAGAACTAAATCCTGGTATCACAAAATCTAAATGAGGTCGTAACCAAGTTTCTTGTACCCATATCACATTTTCCAACTCATATATATATATTTTGAATTCTTGTCCATTGGCTATAAGACTCCTTGCATTCCTCTATAATATGTAGAGTACCATACATAACAATTTAACAGTCGTCCTGACCATTCTCTGTCATTGTCAGTAGTTGATGTATCTGTCTGCTTTAATTTCTTTTATATCAAGGAATCTTCCTGCAGCCTCCACAATGGTCTTGATTCTGTTACTTTTCTTTTTCAACTGAGCTGCAATGTTGATGGTATGACTGATGAATTAACGCTGAGGAAAGCCAAGTGCTGAAACGCGTCCGTTTGTGATACTGCTGTGCGTTATTAAAAGACTGATATATATGATATTTGTGAGTGCTGACATTTGGATTTATTTAGTTTGTGAGTTTTGGGTCGCCACCCTGTGATTTTTCAAACGGTGAGTCGAGCACGTCAATTCTTTTGTTTTTATGACAGATGAATGCTACAAAATCTACTTTATTCACTACCAATATGGAATCGTTGACTACACACTGATGGCTACAACTACTTTTTTCAGGTACTTTGGCATGTGTTTGAACATACTCCCTGATATGCTTCTTTCCCATTATGCTGCACTTCTTTGACCCACCACATTAAACATCATCACACTGTTTGCTCCTGTTCCCCTTACTTTCTTCTGTGCTTCTGCATATGATACTTTTTCCATTATTTTGACTCTTTGCTCTTCTCTGGCTTCTCTCTGCCAGTGGCGGTTCTAGGCCAGTTTCTGGGGGGACAAGCTAGGCCCCTTGATACAGGGGCACATACAAGTAGGGTCAAATATCTAAGTCTGAACAATAATATATGAAAGGGATAATGTATAATGAGCCGGTCGGGAGTTATTTTCCCAGTATTCACCGGCTCATTATACATTATCCTGCTTATTACACGGCTAATTATCAGTTAAATAAATAATGTTGTCTGCCTCCGCGAAGTGCATTAAAACCGACCGGATTCGACAACTTTTGGTGAAAGTTTTGTACTCACCCAGGCTTAGTGGACTGAACCGAGTAGTACAGTACAGTATAGGACAGTAGCCCATTTTGTTGTCTTTTTGTATTTAGGCTATCTCATCTTTCTCCTCCTATCACTTGAAGCTCTTCAGGTGTCAGTTCCTTGTGCCATTTTTCGCTTGATTTTTTTCTTTCCTTCTCTATTTCTTTTTCTTCAGCGGCATTATATGATGGCAGTCGTTGGGCCAAAGGCTTAATATGGAAGTCCACAAACTGAGAAGCAGGCTCTGTGAAGGATCCATAGACAATTAAACTCTGAACTGAACCTAAGTGAGATGCAAAGGAAATAGTCTGCCAAATATGCAATGGTGCAGTACACCCATGGTCAGGTATGTTCAGTGTGTACCATACTGCTGGCATGAAGCTGATGGTGTCTGTGCCCAGATTCCTGGAGAATGCCTTGGGGTCCCCCAGGAAAGTCCCTGCAGCTGGTGATCTACTGCCCATTTGCTGGCTATTTGGTCGAAGCTCATCCATAAGACAGGGCAGGCAGTGGCGTGCACAGACTCTTTGAAGGGCAAGGGCGAAAAGAAAAAAAAGGGCACATACAGCGCATTCTCGCCACTGAAGAGGGAACTAAGTTCTGCGTGTTTTTGAGGGCACTTTAGACATGTTTATTTTGTAGTATCTGACGTGCCACATGTTATGTGATGAGGTCTGTTATGATCAGTTAGGGGCCCAGGTCAAGATTTATTATGGCCTAGGTCAAGGATAGATAAGTAAGATGAAAGGTTGGATTCCATCTCGATTGTCTTTCTGTCACCTGTCACATTTTGTCTCAAAGTTCACAAAAACAACCAATCCCTATATAGGCAGGGTACTTGGAGCTGTTTTTCAGAGCAGTTCATATTGGCTTCAAACACTCTCTCAGGCAATCTAGATGCTTGATTTGATGCTGTACTTCTTGTAATAAACCTTTTCTATATACAAGGAAGATGGTGTCAGCGGAGTCTCCTTCATCACCCTCACATCATCGCTATTTAATAAACAACAATTTTGGTGTCACGAACAGGATGAGGATGAGGATGAGGATGAGAAGAAGAATGAACAATTTTGGTGTCACGAACTCCGGACGTGTTGTGGCCTGCAGCGTCGCCGACAGCTTCAGTGCATCTGCTCCCGCACCAGGCCTGCAAATACGGTGAGCGTCTCACGTGATTGAGTGCTGGTTCGCTCTTTCAGGGCTGTTATGCGTTTGCTGTTTGGTCACACTGTAACAAATCATTTGTGTGTGTGTGTGCCATGATGTGTAGGTGTTTGGGGTGTTTCTCCTTCTAAATTTGTTTTTGATTGCGCTGTGTACAGAGCAAAAGGGGGGAGTAGCCTATCTTAGGAAAGACAGAGGATAAACATTAATGTAAGAAATAGTCTGTCTTAGGAAAGATAGAGAATAAACATTAATGTAAAATAAGTAAAGAGAATAAACTTTGAAGTAAACTAAGGAAAGAAGAATAAAAAGATGAAGTAATAATAAGAAGTAGAATAGCATAATAAGTAACGATAAGGTGTGCTAAATAACACCATGCAAGATTAATGAAGACTGGGTAAGATATGTGTATATTAGTCACTGCGTGAAAATTTGCTTTGAGAAACAGTCGGAATTTGGCTAAAAACAAAAAAGGACAGTAACAACCCTAGGCCCAAGGGAAATTGGACATAAGGTAAAAGAGATAAGGTTAAAGGTAAAGATTAAGGAAATAGAGAAGACAAAGGAAAAGTAAAGAGATAATGGAGAAATAAAGAGAAATAGGAATAAGATTAGGACAAAAGCCCTCAAGGAGGCGATTTTAGATGGGCCTAAAATCCTGGGATATCACTAGGTGAATTTCAGGTCAGTTCAGGGAACTGGAGGTGTAGAATGAAAAATTCAATTGTACGTTCTCACTCTTAACATTCGTTGACGAACAATGTTTTGATACAGCCTCTCACTGAATATTTTACACCTCATAAGGCAGCATAAATTTAGAAAGAATAAAGAAAAAGGAAAATAGGAAAAAGGAACTGTGATAGATTTCATATTGAACAGGCATATATAGGTTGTGGTTGAGAACAGGAGATTTAGTAATTCATAAGGAAAGATATTTTGTCCTTTAGTGTTAAAACATATGAGCCTCAAAAAAGAGGACTTTATAAATATTGACTAAAACTTATGAGCCTTTGAGGGGGACTTTGATAAAAGTTATGAGCCTCTTTAGGGGGGATGGTTTTTGAATCTGTTAACAACGTATGAGCCCCAAGAAGGATGTTTATGATTTTGAAGAGAAGTGTGAAGATCAGTGAGAATATTTTCAGTGAGTCTGTGTGTGAGTGTGTGTGTGCTCCAGCCGGTGGGTGTGTGTGTGTTCTTTGTGTCAGACTTTGTACTTTCTTATGTGGAGTTTATCTGATCTTTAGGAGACTGGGCGAGATGTTCACTCTCTGAGAACTAGAATATACTGGAAGTTCTTGCTAAATTTAAGAGGTGGAGCAAGGGGGGACACCCCATATAGAACGCAAATAAGATTGATCTTTCTAATGGGGGGAGTGCTGAGGGTGCTCCCTTCCCTTTTCTCTTTGTAAGGTACAAGTAAAAAAAAAAAAAAGAAAGAAAGAAAAATGTTAGATCATTATGCTTTGATTCTGATAGTTTGACAGTTTTTAGGATATTCAAATTAATTTAAAAGTAAAAAGAGCATTAAGAAGTACAGCCTGTGGGTAATGATATACTACTGGAAGATTTAAGATGTTATTAGAGTAAAACAAACTAAAACTTTCTAAATTGATAATGTATTGTATGTAATTATAATTGAGTATTGGTTAATAGGTGTAGTTTGAAGGAGGAAAACCTCTGTTGTAGATAGAATGACCTAAGTGTTGGCAGATAATAGGCGTGAATCACACTGAATTATTTGTTGCATTGTTTATAAGGACCTAGTGGGTTCATAAGAAACTGAACTCTTGTCTGTTTTCTTTTTTTCTTCCCTTATCCACCTATGGTGTGTGAGAGTTTGGGGAGGAGTCAGAGGAGATGGAGTGCGTCTGAATTGGGAACTTCCAAAGCGCAGATGAAAAGGCTGGCCAGTTTGTCACACGGATTGAGGTTTGCTGACGACAGCGTGGGCAGCTCCTGAATCCAGTCTGATCAAGGCTAGTGCTGTTTTGCCCACAAATTCTTTTAACAAAAAAAAAACCTGCGTTTAAATGAATGTGTGTACACTCATTTATAGCTATTATTGTTGATATGCTTTTAGTTTGCTTTTACTTATACTAGGTTATTATAAGAATATTTCTTAATTTGGGGTTGATAGAATACATCCATCTGTCTACATATACATGAGATACTATATGCTGTAGTCATTTAGAACGGGCTTGGCAACAGACTGACCAGTCGATGCATTTAATTAATTAACGGAAGATAATTATTTGGTTAAATACTGTGGAGAGTTGCAGATGTGAGTTTCATTGTCTGTGTATGGTTTATTTTGATCCGAGCCGCATTAGGGATTCAATATTGAGATTATTTTGATAATCTTAAGGTGAAAGGGTGTGAGCATTGAGTGATAATTAGATAATTGTCTTGCTGCAAACACATTTGGTGGTAGTTTATCCCTTGTGGGAGTATGTGACCTTTATGAGCCTTTATATAGGATTGGATTTTCCCTTCTATTTGCAGGATATTTGAGGGAATTTTACTTAAAATTTCATAGATTATTTGTGTGTTTAGTTGATATTATACGTGGACTTAGTGTTGTGATATTAGTAAGTTTTTTTGATTCCTTTGAAGTTGGCAAATCTATTTCATTTGTCATTTTACTGACTGTGGTAAATCAGTGGTGTATAAAGAATTTACATAACTTTTAATTCGTCTTAGTCTTAGAATTAGTCTTAATTACAATAAGGAAACATAGGGGAGCCATTACAATGCAGAGAAAGGACACTAAAATTCCAAAAGTAATTACTCCTGTTGATGTAGTACAGAAGAATAATCCTTTAGTTAAGGGCATTGCGAAGATATCGGAGAAATGGTATAAGCGCTGGCCTGAAATTGACCAACCATGGCCAGTGGAGGGGACCCTTAACTCAGATGTAATTAAAATAATGCAGGTGCTTGTGTCCACTTATAAAGCTGATCAAAAGAAGGGAAAAACGTGACTCCGCATATGCACATAATGTGTGTCACTTATTTGGATCAGTGTGGAAGAACCGAGGGTTTAAGAGAACAGATGGTTCTCCAATACAGCATCACATTCAAATAATGAAACTGTTGCATGCTATGATGAAGCCTAAAGAAATAGCAATAGCTGAATGTCCAACACATAAAATAGATGTGTCAAAGGTTATGCAAGGGAATGAAGCGACTGATGAAGCTGCAAAGAAAGCCGTCACAGGAGCAGACAAATTGAGCAAAGTTCTTCTGGTTACTCATGAAGTGAACTTGGAAGATAAAATTACGCTGAGGGATGTGATTTTGATGCAGGAAGCTGCAACTGAAATGGATAAACGGTTGTGGCTAGACCGAGGTGCCACCCAAGATTCTACTGGCCTATGGAGAAATCATGAGGGGCTGTAGCACCTCCAGACCTGTTAGGTCTAATGATTCAGGAAGCACATGGGTTAGCTCATGTTGCAAGGGGGGAAGTAAGGAGAAAGATTATGAAGGAGTATGGTTTTTGGGCACCATATTTGCTTGAACAGTTTGTTTATGTCATAGGCAGGTGCACTATCTGTCTGAAAAACAATGTTCGGAGGGGTGTGATGGTTCCTCCTGGTCACATTCCAACTCCGAGGGGTCCTATGCATGAGCTAGGTGTGGACTTTGTTGACATGATAAAACCAGTTGGAGGTTAGAGGTATATGTTAGTTGTTGTGGACAGATTTTCGCGATGGCCTGAGGCTTGTCCAACC
This sequence comes from Epinephelus fuscoguttatus, assembly GCF_011397635.1. NCBI lineage: Eukaryota > Metazoa > Chordata > Actinopteri > Perciformes > Serranidae > Epinephelus > Epinephelus fuscoguttatus. The sequence goes on along the minus strand of NC_064773.1, from coordinate 29,754,631 downwards.
AAGCGGAAGGATGCTCAGTCTGTTGCCAAGTTTTTGTGTAGAGAGGTCATAAGCAGGTAGGCTCTTCCAGATCAGGTATCCTAGGGACAATGGGGAAGAGTTCGTGGATAAAACAGTGAAATTGATTTTGCAAAAAAACTGGGAATTAAACAGGGTCTTGGGGCAGTCTATCATCCGCAAAGCCAAGAGATTTGTGAAAAAATTGAATGGTGTTTTCAAAAATCGCATTGTTAAAATCTGCCAACACACAGGTCTAAATTGGATAGCAGCACTTCCGCTGGTGCTAATGCTGTGTCGCTGGAGTGAGCTGCGTGATTTGCATATGACACCTCATGAGTTGGTTACGGGAAGACAGATGCCAACACCTTGTTTGCGCACAAGTGGAAAGGGTCCAAGCATGGCCCTTTTGGAAGATGAAATGTGAGCTTATGTTACATATATGGCTACTCTGCATAAAAGAATATCCACGTATGTTTCTGACAGGCAAAGAAAAGAGGAGGTGCAGGAGAGGCTCGATGAGCAAAAGAGGAGCACAGTGCAGCTAAAACTGGAGTTATGTGCTCAAGTCTCATTGAACTGGTGATCAGTCTGGCAGCAGCGTTTTGCACCAACTGCAGACAGTGGAGATAATTCTGGCTAAGACAAGTGTAGAGGGCGTTGAAGTAGTCTAAGTGGGAGGACACAAGGGCATTTACAATTTTGTTGAGGTCATGGAAAGATAAAAATGATCTAATTTGAGAAATGTTTCTTAGGTGCATGAAATAAGATTGCATGGTTTTCTTAATATGGGCAACAGACGTGGATGTAAAAATCTCCAAGTATAATAATATTGTTAAAGCGCTGAGTGATGAGGGACAGAAGTTCAGAAAATTCTGTAATAAAGCCAGAATTCAGTTTTGGGGGTACTGGGTTTTTACTGTTAATTACAAAACTAAAGATTTCAAAGGTGGTAAAATTTCCAAAGGAGATGGGAGATTATTTATGGACATTCTTGGAGAATACAGCGAGGCCTCCACCTCTCCTTGCTGGTCTTGGTTGGATAAAATAAGAGAAATTAGAAGGGGAGGTTTCATTAAGAGGAACATTGTCCTCTGGGCTAAGCCAAGTCTCGGTGATCATAAAGAAATCGATATTATTTGATAAAATGAAATCATGACAGATGTAGGACTTGTTGGACAAGGATCTGACATTTAAGAGACACATTTTAACAGAGGAACAGATAGGTGGAAGATGATAGGCAGGCTGACGATGAATAGTAGGTCTGACTAGGTTGTCATTGTTAACAGTGCATGCTTGGGGAGCACTCAAACCTAGCCTATTATTAATAATAACTGGAATGACCATGGAGCAAACAGTGTGAGAGTTCATTAAAACAGATGATGAATCAGCAGAACCTGCATTATCCAGTTTTGGTGAGTTAGGAGTCAGAGATAGGTGATCAAGATCATTCTGGGGTTAAGATAGTCAGAATGGGTTAGATGCAATATAATTAATAAAATTCCACCCAGGAGCTAAAGAACGAGCTACTGTAAAGCGACAGACTCTTTTGACACCGAACTCAGTCACACACACAGTCTGAGTCAAAGAGCTAATGCCATTACACAATGATAGCCTCTTGTTCAGCAGCTAACAGCAGCTAATGTTAGCAGAAGGCTCACACTCACAGGAGTAAGCAGTAACTGTAGCCGATTTAGTCCGAGAGACTGAGAGGTTTGTTAGTGACAGCTGTTCAGCTTGTGTTTATATTATTCTGGCATTTAACAGAGATGTTTATTCATGTATTCATTCGGTTTAAAAAAAAAACAAAACAACATTTTCCTTTACCATTAAGTCTTTACCACATGTACATCAGTAAAATACTTCTAAGACAGGGTCATGGAAGTCCAGGTTTAAAAGCCTCGATAAGCGATTGATTAATGAACATCTAAATAATGGATTAAAGCTCCAGTGTGTAGGAGTTAGGGGGACGTATTGGTAGAAATGGGATATAATATAATCAGTATGTTTTCTTTGGGGTATAATCACCTGAAAATAGGAATCAGGCTACTACTCTAGCTACGACTTTGAAGGGGATAAAGCAAACAGTGCGTGTGTTTAAATGATACAACAGCGATGGTGTTCTACTTTTGTCACTTCTGGAAATTTACAAGTGAGGTTGTGACAAGGGCAACCTTTGCCAATAAAACAGTGACAACATCTCAGGTGCCTATGAAATTTGTAAATGTAACGCAGACACCTGATAGGATATTTTTGAAATTTAAGGAGATAGTAAATGTAACTCAGAATCCTATGTTAAAGATAGAGCTGGTGTGAACAGTAGTAAGGAGATTTTTGAACTTAAGAAACAGATGGTGAAAGAGAATGATGCAGATTAATCTTTGACAGCTGAGATGACTGTTTCAGATGTGAAAGATGAGTTTTTTGACTTAGACAGGACATCAGAAGACATGACTGACCATCACCATGCATTACAGAAGAGAGACACTAAGTGGAAGGCATATGGATTTGATTCCTAGGTGTTACAAATCGCAGACCCATGGGCAGGAAGGAATTTATGATTTCAGCAGTTAACTCATTTTGTAAGATCGGTTAGGAGAATGAACAGTCCATGTGTGGTGAAAGGTCCATCACCAGGCACATGGCTTTCAATTTTAGAGAGGGTATCAGAACCACTAACTACTGTATGCCAATCTTATGCATTATAGTGGCTGTTGTATAAGCAGCAATTAGCAGAAGATACAGTAATGGCTTTATCAGTGAATCTGTTCAAACCTAGACTTAATTGTTCTTGGTTGAGGGAATTATCATATGTGAATTTACTTGATCAGTAGGAAATATGATGACAGCGGTCCCTGATGCAATGGAAGTGAAATCTGTAAGGGCTAAAGATTGTTTTTGTTCAAATGATACTCATAATAGGCATGGAATGTTTATGGGAATCTCAGATTGTAACAACTATATGATGAACGTGGGTAAGCGTAAACATGAGGCTATTGATGACTTGTGTGAAGTAACTTTTTATGTGCCACATCGCAAACAGAGCAGAACTGTGATGCTGCAGAACCAAATTTTGCCTGGTAACGTGACTATAGGGAATTTCGGCTTTGAACTTAACTGGGGATGCTTGTTATACTTTGATTCCTGATAGTTCTGACAAGATGACTAGTGTCATAGATGCACTGAAGAATATAAGGGATGCATTTGGCTCATCGGAAGGATCTGGATGGTCTGGGAATGCTTGGCTGCAGGAGAAATTAGGACCGTTGGGAGCAGTGTTGGTTCAGATCTTGGGAGCAGTTTTTCTATCATTATGTCTGATGTTTTCTTTTCGTACGCTGCTATTGACCTTTGCAAAGGCTATGATATTGAGATGGATTGGAGTTGTGATGCCTGGAGATCATGTTCAGATGCCATTATTACATAGGACTGACACAGACGTTGACAAGGAAGTGGTGATAGAAGGTGAACTGGTGGAGAAATATCCATTTTGAATGTTTAATTATATTATAGTCTTAACATCTATTATTTTGTTATGTAGTAGTTTCTTACTATGGAGCGGTATGATTAAAGGGGGGAAATGGAAATGTGACTTATAATTTGTAATACTGTGAAAGTATGATATTGTGAATTTCACATCTATGTATAAGGTGTTAATCTGCATTTGATGTTTTAATTAATTTGCATCGGCTGTCTTTCCAAGGATACTGGTTGGTATTTTCTTTTCTTTCCTCCTAGGACGATATTGGGGGAAGACCACCCTGAGGGTGGTTGGTTGTTCAGGGACCCCGACGTTCTGAAGGGATTCAGATACTCAAATATGGACAATAAAATGGACTGGAGGGCCCTGAACAAGAACTTTGTGATAAAAATGTCCAGAATTAAAACACAATCAACACTACATTGAGAGTCGACGCTGCTGAGGAGTTGCAGTGTGATACATTTTTATGTCTTCTCTTACATATATTTTTGGATCTTGTTCTATTATATTGTAATCTGTGATATTGATAGAGGATGATTATATGGTAGTGTTAATCTTAGTAAGATATAATAGTTTGACTTAGTTTTTGAGTTTTCTTTTACTGCATGAGTAATACTTAAATTTTATAATATTTTCTTTATTTTAATTGTTTGAAGAATGATGGTTTCTGCTATTGGGATACACTGGGACCTCAGATGTTTTCTTTTTTTCTCAGGTGTTTAGGGATATTGGTGCTAGGCAGGGAAAGGTCCACTGGAAGGTGCGATGGGTCGACCAGCCTGAATTTGGACATTTTATGATTTTATTTACTGAGGTTTCCACATGTATTTGTTTAAGTCATATCCCTACATAAAATGTTAAAATTCCTCCTTTTTAAACTGGTCTGGAGTAGTATATGTGGTCGCCTAAGGCAGAGGGACCGTGAGAGAATCTTTCCTGTCTAGATTGTTTGATGGACATTTCAGGAAAGATAGCTGCCTGACAGGTTTTCGCTCTCGCACTCCATAAAGTTGCTATTTTGTTAAGGTTATGCTGTAGGCAGCACTGTAGGAGGAACTGTTATTTTTGTCAAAACTGCAAGTATGTATGTATTACTCTTTTATTTTTCGAGACTCTGTGTAGTCTGTAATCTGACGTGCCACATTTTATGTGATGGCCTGGGTCTGTTATGATCAGTTAGGGGCCCAGGTCAAGATTTATTATGGCCTAGGTCAAGGATAGATAAGTAAGATGAAAGGTTGGATTCCATCTCGATTGTCTTTCTGTCACCTGTCACATTTTGTCTCAAAGTTCACAAAAACAACCAATCCCTATATAGGCAGGGTACTTGGAGCTGTTTTTCAGAGCAGTTCATATTGGCTTCAAACACTCTCTCAGGCAATCTAGATGCTTGATTTGATGCTGTACTTCTTGTAATAAACCTTTTCTATATACAAGTAAGATGGTGTCAGCAGAGTCTCCTTCATCACCCTCACATCATCGCTATTTAATAAACAACAATTTATTATACAAATGGTACATTATATAGCCTTAAAACAGACTAACTAGACAGACTACTCAAGTTAGGATCAGCACTCACGAGAACTGTGTAGATTAAATGGTGGACTGTGAAGAACACACAGAGACATGGATGTATGAAGGAAATAAATCCCTGCATGTGTTTTTACCACTCAATAGGTTACATCATATACAAGAGCAACAATAACCTGAAGGCATGCAAGAACCAATGCAAACATCAGGGAGGGCTTTTCATCAAAGACATCGAAGACCTGGATGGCAGGTGAGATCCCTCTGGCAGAAGCACGCAGCAGGGATGATGATGTTTTAATAGAAATGTTAATTACAGCTGAGATGCTGCTCTGTTTCCACAGGACTGTTAAATGCACTAAACACAACTGGAAGTTAAACGTGTCAACAATGACATATGTGAATCCACCAGACAGCTTCCTGCAGGATGAGCTTGGTAAGTTCAGTTTGTGTTAATACTTTGTTTGAGTCTCTAATAAATATATTTACGTGTGATCTAGCCTATATTTCACAACTCCTGACAACAAAGATTTTTGATTGGGTTACTGTAAGGGTTTACAACTCAAACTAAGTTTAGAAAATACAGTCCCTTCTGGCTCCAAAAAACCAAGATGGCAAGGGCCAAAATACCGAACTTGAGGCCTCATAACAAGAGTTCACAAATCAATGGGTGGCATCACGATGGCCATGTCCATTTCTTTTTCTTTTTTTTTTTTTTTTTTTTTTACAGTCGAAGGGGTTATGTTTTCCAGTTAACACATAAAGGCACTATCTCAGGAATGTCTCAGGGGACTTTCTTCAAATTTGGCCCAAACGTCCACTTGGACTCAGGAATTAACTGATTTTGGTGGCTAAAGGTTACTGTGACCTCACAAGACATGTTTTTGGTCACAACTCAAGAATTTGTATGCTAATAATGACTAAATTTCACACTGATATTTAGCAGGATATAACAATGAAGTGATGACATTTTATACCCAATAGGTCAAGGGTCAACTTCACTGTGACATTGTAAGTGCTATATCGTAGGCAACTGGACTTGCTTGCGTTTCTTGAAGACGTTTCACCTCTCATCCAAGACGCTTCTTCAGTTCTAGAGGACTGGTACAGGATTGCAGGCTTTAAGGCTCTGTACCAGTCATTTAGAAGTGAAGAAGCGTCTTGGATGAGAGGCGAAACGTCTTCAAGAAATGCAAGCAAGTCCAGTTGCCTACGATATAGCGCTTCTGATTACCATGATCTGGATGACTGAGAATCTTCACCTACAAGTTCACTGTGACATAATAATGCTCTGCAAAAAAAAAAAAAAAAACAACACCTCTGGGCATTATTTAACACCACAATTCAGGAACAGAAGGTCAGATACTGAATTGGTGACACTAATCTTGGGTGTTCCTCTTGAAACTGTGCTGATTGTATAGATCTTCTGTGCTGTCAGGTTGAAAATGTGCTTGAAGCATCCACGTTTTAGAATTTGTAGCTGCTGTCCAGCAACATCTATATATGAACCACTGTCTACTGTCATGGCTACATACACCTCTGGATGTGAATTTGTGTTTCCTTGGAAGCAAAGACATAACCCACCCTTCTTTGCCTTACTCTTACCTTTGACTTACTCTGACATTCTTACCTAAACCCAAAGCAATCCCACTCCCACAGCAATGACTACTAGCCGCTCCCAGTGAGAGTAGGGCAGGTCATGCCTTCCCTTCCAATGCAATGCAAATTTGCATTTTGGACAGACAAGCAAGTAAACTGCAACTTTACTGGTAGGTGGAGGTAAACAACCACAAGGTGATAATTCTAGTTGATTTTTGCTGAGGAGTTGTTTAGTTGGAGTATTTCCTGCTTCTTCACAGCGTGAGGAGGGTGCATTTTTGATAAATTCGGGAACTGTGTGAGTTTTTAAAGCTCAGTGAGTCGGCATCTGTGAGCCAAAATATAATTACCTTCTTAAAAACATTCAAAACAATGTGACTGACTTCTGAGCATGTATGTTATGTCACATACAGAGGTAGAGATGTTGGATGATGGGGGGCTTCAGTTGGTCGAGTTAAGCCCCATGGACCCCTGGCTGGCTGACCCTCGAGAGCCTCAGGAGCTCCAGGAAGGAGAAGTGAAAGTATGTATCCTGCTGTTCACACAGTCTACTTTTTATTAGTAAATGGTAATGGACTTGCATTTATATAGTGGCTTTTTAGTCTTCTGACCAGTCAAAGAGCTTTTAGACTACATGCCACATCCACCTATTCACACACAGGGTTGGGTAATAGAAGTTACTAAGTTACTTATTTAGAATACAAAATATGTGAAACTGTATTCTGTTACACTTTGAATTGATAGCATTCAGAAAACAGTTACTGTCTTTGACAATAGATTATTTGAAGGGATTAATTTATTTGTTTTGTTTCATTTGCTTTAACACTGTGTCCAAGCAACTGAACATCAGTTTGATTCCATTGTTTTCTATTGGAATGTCCTAACTGGCTGCGAACAACGCAGCGCTGCTGTATTGAGCTGAACTTTTGTCCAACACCCTGTTTCTATTTATTCCTGTTGCTCGCTTTGAAAGCGCAGCAAACGGCTGATTTATGAAGTTGAAATGAGGAATTATCGATACAACACCTCCTCATGTAACTGCAAAAAACCTGAATAAAGTGTCAGCTTACCGGAGGGGATCACCAGGGAACTACAGTTTCTGGTAAATGACCATCGCTAATAACATCCTACCTGCTGTTTGTATGCAATTTTAATAAATATCACAATATAAAATGTGTTTTCTGTTTAAAATGTACAAACGTAGAGCAATAGAAAGTACCCGCCCATCTTCTGAGTGGTTACGTCTCCAGTCAAGCGCACAGCTGAGACCCAGAGAAATGAATTCGGCAAGACAATTGTGAAGTATTCCAAAAGTAGTTCAAAGTACTTAGAATATGTTACATAGCTTAAGTAATCTAATGGGACATGTTACAAATTACATTTTAGCGCATGTATTCAGTAATCTGTGGTGGAGTTTGTTTTAAAAGTAACCCTCACAAAACTATTGACACACTGGTGGCTGCCAGCCCATTCTCACTCCAGCTCATTAAACACTGACACTTTGTCAATAATGTTGTTATCAGATACCGTTTCTCATGCTGCCGGCAACAACTGAACTTGTCAAAGACCAACGCTCTGTCAGTGGATGTTGCCCTCTGACAAAGACACGCAGACTCACTCTTCACAGCAGTATGTAATGCGACTATTTCTGATGCTGCCAACAACTAGCATCAAATAAGAAGCTATAAAGTCCCAGATATTTTAAATGAAAAGACACAATACATGTAAAAATCATCAAGCATCCAAAACTGACACAGGAGGCCACAAGTCCTATTTTGACATTTAGGTTCATTGACAAAGCGATGGTATTTGACAAGTTGGGATGAGGATGTGTCTTGAATACCACACAAGGTATTAAATGTGCATATACTTATTCAAGGCCATGTAATGAGACAAGCTGGTGAAAGAGAAGCTGATGCTCTGAAATGCAAATTGAGGGGCGTGATGGATCATGCAACCAGTCTAACCAGTTTTGACTGCCAAATACAGAATCAAAACTGTCTCCAAACTGGGGGATAGGGGATTGGGATATTGTTTTCACTTAAACTACCAAAACAAAGGCACTCACTGATCCATCTTCTTTTGTATTTTAATTGTGGACAGAAAACGAACGTGCAAGACCATCAGATTATACAATAGCAAGGGCGTAGGAACTGGAGGGGATGTGTCCCCTCTGATATTGGAGACAGGCGCATTTGTCCCACCAAAATATTATACTGGGAAGGAGAAAAATATTTGAAATCTCTAACTCACTTGCTTTTATTTTGAAAGTGCAACAAAGCGTCCTGTCACTTCTCATGGCTGCCTGCGCTTTCCCTGTCCTCGCAGCTGCAACTTGCGCTCTCTTCTCTTCTTCAAACTACAACACCCATAATTCATGTAGGAACTGCTGCAGCCAATGTGCAGCCGGCTGGAGCTGCAGGACGACTCAACCACCATGATCAGTTTTTAATGTTTTATCAGGCAATAACTAATCCAGACTATGCTCTAGTGTCGTTTTCGGGACAATTAGGGCAGGATTCGGGATTCGGGACAACGGCTTGGATTTTGGGACTGTCCCGAATTTTTTGGGACATCTGGTCATCCTAGGTCACCCACCTGGCGAAAAAATGACGGACTTTCCAACAACGGAAAAAAGCAATTTGACACTAATTATTTAAGGTTTTTGTAAAACAACTTGATTGTTCTATTAATCCATATAACTTGAAAACGAGTACACACCTCCAATATCTAGAAAGGAGTTAGTCTGTCTCTGTGTTTTTCGCTTGTTCTTGGCTTTCCCATCAGTATTTTTCTATACCTTATTCATGTCAACTGCTTTCATATTAGAGATCAGATGAAGTTCAGCTGGCAACTGACGTTAGAGAGGGTGAGGCAGGGAGAGCCAGCACTTCAAGGCCCTGACACACCAAGCCGACGGTTGGCTGTCGCTCAAAGTCAGGCCGTCGGTGAGCGTCTATCGCCCTAGTATTTGTGGTGTGTCCCGCACCATTGGCATTTCGGTGTCGGTGTCGGAGTCGGCGGCTTTTCAGCCGATTGAGCATGTTGAATCGGCAGTGGAGCTTGTCGGTGAGAGAGATCACTCTGATTGGCTGTTGAGGTTTTATTTCCTCGCCCCTGTAGCGAATCTGCCTGTAACCGGTGCTTCCTCTTCAGGCTCCACTTTACTCAGCTGCCTGACAGACCTGCTGCTTCTTCCCACTTTAAGGCCCTGACACACCAAACCGACATCATAGATAGATCTTTAGGTATTCGAATCCCCAGGTACTTAATTTCAGATGAATTCCATTTAAAATCAAATTTATTTGGCATGTCTTTCTGAGGAGTGTAATTATAACATAAAATTTGGGTTTTTTGCACATTTAATTTATATCCAGAATAGGTTCCAAAGTTTTTCAGTGTAGACATCAGTCTAGGGATGCTGACCTCTGGCGCTGTTATAAGCAATAACACGTCATCCGCATATAGGCAAATCTTTTGCTCCAAGCCACTGACCATTATTCCTTTTATTGCCGGGTCATCCCTAATTGACTGTGCTAAGGGTTCGATAAATAGCGAGAAAAGAGCTGGACGGAGAGGACAGCCTTGACGGAAGCCTCGCTCCAGCTCAATGGGCTGATGTGATGTCCGTTAATTTTTATTCTGGCATCTGGAGAGGAGTATAGTGTTTTAAAACATCTAATCGAGTCATCTTTAAATCCAAACCTTCTCAGCGTCAGATATAAGTACTCCCAGCGAACCGAGTCAAACACCTTTTCAGCATCTAGACTGAGTGCTACAGCTCTGTTATTCCCCTTAGTCACATGATCAAGTACGTGCAGCACCCGTCTAATATTGTCTTGCGTCTGTCTATGACGCACGAAGCCTGTTTGATCTGGATCCACTAGGTCTGGTATTATATGTTCTAGTCTTTTAGCCAGTATTGATGCGTACAGCTTATAATCAATATTCAGTACAGAAATTGGTCTATATGCACTACATTCTTTTTTATCCTTCCCCTCCTTATGAATAACTGAAATTATTGGTTCCCTCCATGTTCTTGGTGGATCCCCTTCTTTAAGTGTGTGGTTAAAGCAGTCCAAAAGTATAGGCACTATTTGCTCTTTAAAGGCCTTATACCATTCGGATGGGAAACCATCCGTTCCCGGCGCTTTATTGGCCTTCAACTTAGAAATCGCCTTTTCTGTTTCCTCTTTTGTGATATCTGCCATTAGGGCTTTATTCTGTTCTTCACCTATGGAGGGTAGATCTAGTGATTCTAGAAATGTATTTATTTCCTGAGGACTAGTTGTATTTGGTTCCCTGTATAGTTCTCTGTAGTAGTTTTCAAAAATGTGTTGTATGTCCTCTAATTTGTGGCACACTTTTTTAGTTCTAGGGTCTCTAATTTCAAATATGGAACTCTCTGCCTGTTGCTTCCTTAGCCTCCATGCCAGAAGTTTCAGGGCCCTAGGGCCATTCTCATAAAACTTAAATTAAAATACAAAAGAAGATGGATCAGTGAGTGCTGTTGTTTTGTTTGTTTGTTTGTTTGGTCTTTATTGCAACTGTGCACCCAACATTATCTTGAGATTTTGAGTTGTGCGCAATGTTTCTAAGTACCAGTTCTACATATTGTTTTCACTTAAAATTTACTGAGGTTTAAAGACATTCAGAATCTATACTGCCTGAATCCCAGTTCAGTATTTTGTCCAAGGATACCTGGACATGCAGACTGGAGGAGCTACGGATCAAACCTCTGATCTTCCAATTAGTGGATGACTCACTCTACCTCCTAGACCACAGCCACCATCACCTTAAAAAGTGTAACATGCAGTATAACAATGTACATTAAAACAAAGTAATTCTAATGAAAATCTATGAAAATAAATAATTCAGAAAATTAAAGTTTGAATTTTGACATTTAGTCTTGAGACATTTAAGAATTGTAGCAGAAAAGCTTAACACAAACAAACTTAACACTTATCTTTATCTTTATAGTGACAACACAATACTGATGACATATATCAAATTCATTACTATTTGTAAAGAGCTGACACTCTGTCACATCAGAAGTGATGTGTCTTCACAGAGGCCACCTCTATTCAGAGTTCATTAGGATTGTCAGATCTGTCCATTGTGACATGACGGAATTGTGAACTTCCCATCCAGGTGACGTACTTGACCCACGCCTGCATGGAGCTGCAGCTGGGACAGAGGCGCTTCATGTTCGACCCGTGGTTGAAAGGTCCTGCGTTTGCCAGAGGCTGGTGGCTTCTGCATGAGCCTCCAGCAGACTCCCTGGACAGACTGTGTGCAGCAGATCTCATCTACATCAGCCATATGCACTCTGACCACCTCAGGTAAACTCTGGCAATGTTGTGAAATACACTGTTGTCGCCTTGGCACCTGGAAGAACCACTGTGGCTCCCTAACACCCCTGCCCGAGTGCCCGAATGACATCAAGGCTTGGTTGGCCCAAAATTTCTTAAATTTAAATGAAAGCAAAACTGAGGTAATCGTGTTTGGACCCAGTGGAGCTTCTGTTGACCCTTCCTTAGCTCTGGGCTCCCACAGTCACTGTCTTAGAACAACAGTCACCAACCTTGGCATCATTACGGATACAGATTTTTTTTTTTTTAGTATTTTATTTAGTATTGGTTTTAAGTATTTCATTTGTGTTTCTGTGCAGCACTTTGGAAACCTCCGTTTGTAAAATGTGCTATAGAAATAAAGTGGATTGGATTGGACTGGGTGAGAATAGTCACATTGCAGCTATTTGACCTTTTACATCCATCCCTATGGCAGGTTTTTGGATGGAACCCACTGCATGCTGTGATTGCCTACTTGTCGACACACTGTCAGCTAGAGGCCGTCACCACCACACAGTCACCACTGTGATACATGCTCTGCCAGCTTTATATGTTCAGGCTCTCCTCTTATTTGTATGAGATTTTGATACTGCCACAGTGTGTAACAACTGGAGAGGAAGTATCTAAATCCTTTACTCTGGTAAAAGTAACTGATACCACCCTGTAAAAATACTCTGTTACAAGTCAATACAAGATGATTCTGACTCATGCATTAATATCAAACCATGATTTTACTGTTGCAGTTGGTCGAGGTGGTGTCACAACCGAATTATGAACCTGAACCCAAATGCACGACTCGGAATCAATGTTCAAAATAAAAGTTTTATTAATTGAAAAAAAAACAAAAACAAAAAAAAAACAAAATGAAAATGACTCTTGACAGAAGAAAAAATCCTACACTAATTTGAGAAACTAAAACTCACTCGACTAAAGCTAGACTAAGAAAACAAACAGAAATTCTTTCTACAGAGGCTGAACTACGGCTAGGGAAAACAAACAGAATTCAAACTTGAACAAACAAAGTATCAAAACAACAAAACCTGACAATATCAATGGCAATGGCATGGACATGACGCTGGTTCTCTCACACAAAGGACAAAACGAACTGGCACAGGACAAAGGGAGACGCAGACTATATAGGGCCTGTCCCAATACCCCCCTTAGCCCTACCCCTTGGCCCTACCCCTACATTTGCGCATTCCCGCGAGGGGTAGTGGTGTCGCAATTCCTTTTTGTGTGTAGGGGTAGGGGGCATAACAAGAGCGAGGTATTTCAGATGCTGACTTGCGAGCGAGGGGTACACTTCGCCATGGCTACCACCGAGCAAGAGACGGGGAAAAAAGTTCAAACATAGCTAACGTTACCATCGTCAGGTTGCTTGTTAGCTAGCTAGCTAGTTCGCACTTTTCACATTACGATAACACGCCAGCTAGTAGAACTATGCTGCCTTGTAATGTTAGCTGGTTAGCTAGCTAGCAGAAGTCCCCTGTCGTCTGTCGTTCATCAATGAAGCATGATGAATGCGGCAAACACAATCGGTAGGATCGTCGCTTCATTTTGAGGGCCAAGGGGTTGTGGACGAGGGCTAGGGGGTAGTGGACAAGGGGGGGGGGGGGGTATTGGGATTGGGCCTATATATACACAAGGTAAGGGCACAGGTGGAAACAATCAGGGGCGGGGCAGACAATCAGACCAGTGGGAAAACATACAGGGGAAGGAGCAAGTTGCCTGAAACAAGAGGAGAGTTAGCTTTCAAAATAAAACAGGAAATCACAAGAAAACATAGACACGAGACAAAACTGATTAAATTAACTTAACATTGTTTCTTGGACATGACAGTTGGAGCTCATTCTAAACTATTAAGTAATCATTATTTTGGATTAATCTGCTGATTATTTTCTCCATTAATTGACTGAATGTTTGATTTGTAAAAACAATAGTAGTGATAGTGAGAGACACTTACCCAGAGCCCAAAGTGACACCTTCATAATGTTTGTTTTGTCCACCAACAGTTCAAACCTCAACATAAAAATTAATTATAAGATAATAAAAAGCCAAAGCAGTAAAAAAATCCTCACATTTGTGAAGCTGGAGCCATGAAATGTTTTTGCATTACAAAATGACTGAGATGATTATCAGAATAGTGGCAAATGTATTTTCTGTCAGTTCATTAACTCAAGGTTCCAGCTGTACTTGATCATTTTCATATGTTTCAAGTGCAAAATCTTAATTTGTAAAGTAACTAGTAACTGAAGCTGTCAGATAAATGCAGTGGAGTAGAGGTAGACGGTGGCATGAGAAGAAAAGACTCAGTTTTGTACTTACAGTACCTGAGTAAATGTGTTTAGTTACATTTCACCACTGGGTGCAGTTATTTTATCTTTATGAGTTTGTGAATATGACAACTTGTGACTTGCTTGACCTGACCAATGACTTGACTTGCTTGATTTTCACTGCAGTGACTTGGGACTTGCTTGAGACTTGAAGGTTATGACTTGTACATGTGTGACTAACTTCCACTTCTGCCATGTGGTCACGGGTATGTGAAAGCTGCTCTTGCCACTCTTGCCGCTGTCACTGCTAAAATTTAGCAGCGGATCTGGTGGATTTGCTGGCTATGATAACTGTTAAATTGTGTGCATGGTGTGCACACCACAGGCTTACCGCAGGCATGGTGATGGCATGGACCCAAGTCAAGCACTGCGTCAGAACCAATGAGGAGCTACAATAAAAATGCCGCTATAAGCCCCGTTTCCACCAAACACTTTCAGTATGATACCTCTGGAACCAAAAGTACCCTTCAGATATGGTACCTGGACCCCAGCGTTTCCATTCCAAACAGCACTGTCATGTGGGCGGGGTTATTGTCACTCACTGCTCCATCCAGCACTCACTGTATTTCACAGAGGGAAGTCTGCACCTTGTTTATCGTCCACAGAACGAGGCTGAACGCCGACATTTTCAGAACAAAATAAAACAGGCTGCAGTTAGAGTCCCTCTCCATGGGATATTTAAAAATAGCAGGTTGGTGGATTTAGTCCTTCTCAGGCAAGCTGAGGGATTTAGTGTTGCGGGAGCCCACAAGAATGATGCTGGACAGTGCTTTTGTTTCTCCGAGTGAGGATTAGAACATATGCAGTTCACATAACCCAGCAGAACTACTATATATAACCCCTTGAAGATCCACTAATTATTAAAAGTGTGTGTCATATAAAAACTTGTGTGATGATCAAAGTTGTTAAAATGAAACTCAAGGTGTGTTGATTGATTCAGGTGGTCAGCTCATGCATTGAATTATATTACAAGTTAATGTTCCACCTTAGAAGTCGCTGGCAGTCGGCCCAGTGAATTAAGTTATTTTTTACTCTGACTACAGCTGCTGCGAGAGGCAGCAAAACATCCTTTATAGTTACATCCTTTATAGTTACATCCTTTATAGTTACAGTGATAAAACTCTCCACGGTATGAACAGTGGTTACATAAGCCACAACTCAGCCTTAAGCAGAGTGACTGTCTGCTATTGACCAATCAATGGACTGCAGTGGGTGGTGGATGGGTCCAACAAATGCTAGACTTTCACCTGGGAGCCTAATGCTTGCTTCATATGTATAACCAAACCATGATGTTTATTTCTAAAAGCTACCGCATGCTTTTTTTTTTTGCCTAAACCTGACTATGTGCTTTTGTTGGCATCCCAGCGTTGGGTGTGGCAACCCAAAATGGCAACAGCAGATGCAGGAGT
Source organism: Epinephelus fuscoguttatus (assembly GCF_011397635.1). NCBI lineage: Eukaryota > Metazoa > Chordata > Actinopteri > Perciformes > Serranidae > Epinephelus > Epinephelus fuscoguttatus. Next base: position 29,738,934 of record NC_064773.1, on the reverse strand, counting down.
ATACCTAACCTGTAATATATAGATGTGAAAGACTCCTGACAAAGTAGCGATATGTGATGGCTTGGGATGAGAGCATTTTGGAAAGTCAGGAGATGTGGTACAAAGAGTGACACAGTCCATGGAGAGGGTAAGTTGTGGTGGGCTGAGTGGGTCAAGTCCATGACTTCCACATAGAGGATTAGGGTTTGAGTCCTGTCTAAGTCAGTGCTGGCTTGTTCTTTTTAGACTTGATTGACTTATTATTTTCAGTTTGTAGCAGTGGCGATTGCTCTAAGACTGCAAAGGAAGCTCAGCTTCCCCTAAAATGTCAAAAAATAAGTGGTCAAATATGTACTCTTGTGTTTTCATGTCATTGACTAAATATGTGCTAGAACGCGTTCAGCTTTTGTTCAGAATCAGCTACTGATCACAGGTCACTGATGCAACTTTCTTCTCATTCATTTCCATAGCATCACAGTGCATTAAACAGTGTTGAAGCTCAGCATCCAAAGACTTCAATGGGGAAGCATAGAGTGGGTTGTTCCACTGCAGCGAAACTAGACAGTCATTGGATAAATGCTCGGTTTTGTCCCGCCCATCGGACACTCAGCGTCTCTGGGGGTCTATGGGGCAGTGGGCTGGCCTCGGCTGGCCTGGACGCTGGGCTTCTGCATGATGATTGGATGATCTGTCTGAGGCTGAATCCCTTTTTGATTGACAGCAAAATGAGCGAATCAGCGATCTTGAAATATAAACCACCACCGGAGCATTTTTCAAGTTTCACTCCATTGTTCCGAGTTGATCTGGAGACTTTTCCAATCCTCTTAGTGACTTTTTCTTTGTTAAAAACGACTAGCGACAAATCTAGCATCTTGTTCTGGTGTTATTGGAGACTGTACTCGTGTTTGGAGACTCTGACTTCTGTCGCTCTGCAGTTACTGTCCCCAACGAGCAGCGGGTGCTGCTGTGAGCCCTTCCACCATCCCAAAGCACTCACAGACGGTCACACTAGCCTTGTGCAGCAGCCCCAGCGAGCGAGCGAGCGAGCTAGCCAGCTGCACATAATGGCAGACAATTTGAATATTGTCGACTGGATTTTGGCGAAACCATAGATAGTCCTCCTTACGAGGAGAAACTTAGAGTTAAACAGCAGGGCAGATCAACGCCTCAGACTGATTTGGTGCAAAGGGTGGGGAAAAGTAATCTTTGAGGTGTGTTTTGCTGTGGTTCTATGGCACGAGTGTGGTTGAAAAACAGCTTCAATTAAATGCTCCTTTTATAAGTTACTGCCTCGCTACAATATGACAACTATTACAATGTAAACTTAAAGTGAGCTTCCCCTGTTTGAAAGACCAGCATTCGCCACTGGTTTGTAGGATGCACAGTGCTGCACACTGTGTACATTAACTTTATAGCTTGATAGACCAGTTTGTGTTTACTTCATATTTTAACTTTGTAAGGACACAGAGTAATACAAACAGCCAAGTGTAAATAACCGCACTGGCTATTCCACCCATGTGCAAATAACATTGTCGGCTACAGACAACTGGGTGGTAATAGCTTCTGTCTTGATAATATCTTGTCATCCACATCACAGCATTGCGACATCATGTATTATCATGAATGACTAAAATCCTTGTCTGCAGAGACTGCAACCTTGTAGCTTAGTGACACTGACCGAACACTGACTGAGGTGACCAAGACTCCAATAACAATATGATGTTTAACACAAGCAGCAACTATTGAATTCACCAAAATAAAGCACTGATTTGTAGAGATGCACCTTGTTGTGTAAATCTGATGGCAATTTAACATGTTGGTCTAATGTCTGAAAAAGTGCTGGAGTTACTGTAAAATGAAAGTCACAACAAAATCTTCACTGGCCAAATAATGCTGAAATACTATCACTGATGCAGCCTGTGAGAACATAAAACACATCTCAGCAGTGCTACTCCCATCACACAGTAGGTACCAAATCTCTCTACAAACTTTGTCACTCTTTTTGTAAATGTGATGCCGTGTCTGAATGAAACTGTAGCCAACATTTTATTTACAGACACCCAGCAATTACTTCAGTCAGTAACAATAAACATTTTCACACGTCTTCCACTTCTTTTGTGTCTCTTGAAACACTGAGCATGGTTACATGCACACAATAATCAGATAACTGGGAATAATCAGGCAATGGTAATAATCCGATTTGACACATTTACGTGCACTTCAATAATCTGATAATCAGAAAAACCTGGTTTACATGATTCAGTCCTTCAGTTGGATTTCTCCTCAAGTACATGACATAAAACTCAAACTTCCTGTTACAGTAGGTACTCATATCCTTGAAAAACCTCAAAAAGTACGCAAGTCATATATTTGCAAAGTAAAGCACTCATCATGCTGACAGCTTATTTTCTTACAGTACTGTTTGTTTTTATCATTAACAAATACATGTGAGAGCATTCTAATGTGTAGTTTATCAATGTGGAGCCAATTTTACATACTTCGGGTAGATTCGGAATAAAAGTAAAAGCAATATACAACTGTATTGTATATAAACTTGTCACACAAAGTGCATAACATATAAGTTAGATAAAATAAAAGTGACAATTTAAACACTGAGAATATAAAAATATATTATTTTATGTAAAATCTTTATCTGAAAGGAAACAAAAGCTGTCAGATTAATGTAGTGGAGTAGAAAGTACAATATTTCCCTCTAAAATGTAGTGAAGTGGGAGTATAAAATAGCAAAACCCGAAAGAAACCAGATTAAAGGGTATACATGCACCGAATAATCTGACTACTGGGGAAAAAGCTAGGTGTGTTTATCTGATTTCTCATAATCAGATAATGGCTTTTATCTGATAAAGCCTATCGGATTATGCTGTTTACACGACCACTTGAATAATCAGGTAACTCCAGAAATCAGATAATGATCGGTTTATTAGTGTGCATGTAAACGCACTCACTGTTTGTCTTTCACAAACAGTGTTTATGCACACTGTACCTTTTATTAGGTACACTTATTCTGTAACAGTTCATCTTGGAATAAAATTAACGAAAGGAAAGTTACAACGCTACTTATAAAGGTTATGGGCGGATCAGGTGCGCGGTGTTTAACACACAAAAGAGATTAATTAATTGGCTTTATCGCCAAAAATAAACACAAATCCTCACACTTTGCGGTTTTAAATCATTCAGAAAAAATTGAATTGAATTAATAATCAATCTTTAGTGCAATAAATTAAATCATGTCCACGTCCGGACAGAAATAACACCCAACAATAATGCCGTGGTTGCCGGTTCAACAAACAATTCAGAGGTTAACAAACACTTTTTTCTCGATATCCAAAGTTCACAACCTTCACAAAAATAACCCGAATAATCCCACAGTCAGTCAAAGTCCCAGAAGCTGGCAAAAAAGAATAAAATATATATTAAAGGGAAGTTCGTTCGAGCGTAATGAAGCGCTGCGGTTCACAAAAAATAGACAAAGAACCACACAATCTCACCACTCTGTCTCTTGAAGTAATCCCACAAGGAACAAAAAATAATCCATGGAATTCGGTTTAATCCTACGGGAAAACTTTTCACACACCTCCAAACGCCAACTGCTCATTGTTTTTTTTGTTTCTTCTCAAGCGTCACTTCCCCTTATATCAACTTTTGGCGCATCAACATGATAATAATATTTCAGTCCATACAATACCTACATATAAATGGCATTTGATAACATTCACCATACAGCATTTACAAATGTGACAGCAGAACATGAAAAATTATGAATTTTTCCCATTACTAAATGCCTTGCGGAATGTAGAACTAGGCGACCTTTACAATTCAACTGCTCCTTCACGCAATTAGCTAATCAGTCAATCACATGGCAGTAACTCAATGCATTTAGGCATGTAGACAAGGTCAAGACAACCTGCTGAAGTTTGAACTGAGCATCAGAATGGGAAAGAAAGGTGGTTTAAGCGACTGTGAATGTGTCATGGTTGTTGGTGCCAGAGGGGCTGGTCTGAGTTTTTCAAAAACTGCTTATCTAGTGGGATTTTCACACACAGCCATCTCTAGGATTGACAGAGGATGGTCTGAAAAAGAGGAAATATCCAGTGAGCTCTCTTAGCAAAAATGCCAGAGGTCAGAGGAGAATGGCCAGACTGGTTCAAGATGACAGAAAGGCAACAGTAACTCAAATAACCATTACAACCTCAGTACAACCAAGGTCTGCAGAAGACCATCCCTGAACGAACAACACGTTGAACCTTGAAGCAGAAGACCACACCAGGTGCCACTCTTGTCAGCTGACAACAGGAAACTGAGGCTACAATTCACACAGACTCACCAAAACTTGACAATAGAAGATTGGAAAAACGTTGCCTGGTCTGATGAGTCTCAATTTCTGCTGTGACATTCAGATGGTAGGGGCAGAATCTGGCATTAACAACATGAAAGCATGGATCCATCCTGCCTTGTATCAACGGTTCAGGCTGGTGGTGGTGTAATGGTGTGGGGGATATTTTCTGGGCAAACTCTGGACCTCTTGGTACCAAATGAGCATCGTTTAAACACCACAGCCTATTGAGTATTGTTGCTGACCATGTCCATCCCTTTATGACCATAATGTACCTATCTTCTGATGGCTACTTCCAGCAGGATAACGTGCCATGTCACAAGACTCAAATCATACCAAACTGGTTTTTTGAACATGACAATGAATTCACTGTACTCCAATGGCCTCCACAGTCACCAGATCTCAATCCAATAGCACCTTTGGGATGTGGTGGAACAAGAGATTTGCATCATGGATGTGTAGCCAACAAATCTGCAGCAACTGTGTGACTCTATCATGTCAATATGGACTGAAATGTCTGAGGAATGTTTCGAGCACCTTGTTGAATCTATGCCACCAAGATTTAAGGTAGTTCTGAGGGCAAAAGGGGGTCCATCCCAGTATTAGCAATGTGTACCTGGCTGGTGAGTGTATATATTTGTATAACCATACATGTATTCAGGGTCACGTAGTGAAACAAGCATGGAACATAACCAGCCGAACTAATTTTGACTTCCAAATACAGAAGCATACGTATGACAAAACTGTCATACGTATGCTTCTGTATTTGGAAGCATACGTATGACAAAACTGTCATACATATGCTTCTGTATTTGGAAGCATACGTATGACAAAACTGTCCCCAATTTGGGGGATAGGGTTAAGGATATTTAATTTACTTCTGGTTTCAGCTAAAAATTGAATGGAGTTGAAAGGGTGCCAACATTCAAAATCTATACTGCCATGGGATCTGACCTGTCCTGTGTCTTTTCTAGTTACCCCACACTGAAGGTCTTGTCAAAGTGGAGGCCAGATGTCCCCATTTATGTTGGTGACACATCCAGACCTGTCTTTTGGTCAGTGAAGTGACAGAGCTCAATTTATGTCTTTATATTTAAAACTGATTCTTTAATTATTAATATTAATTATTATTATTATTAATTATTATTTAATTATTCACACGTCCCTCTCTGTGTTGATGCAACAGGTATTTGGAGCAAAGCCAAGTCAAGCTGACCAACATCAACGTTGTTCCATTTGGTGTCTGGCAAAATGTAACTCACTGCTGCTCACATCTGGTCAAAGGGCAACAACAAAAACACTTTTATAAAATTTGTATTTTAAATACTAACTGTTACAATATAATAGAAATGACAAAAATCCTCTGCTACAGCAAAATTCATAATACTGTAATCAGTCACTGCTCTGTCCCTTGGTCTCCATCAGATTGACGAAGACCTGAGATTCATGATCATGATGGATGGTGTGCATCCCGAAATGGACACCTGCATCATTGTTGAATATAAAGGTAGAATGGTTTTCATATTTGAAAAACCATCACTAGAGTTGCAGACTAACATGTGTTTGGATTGCAGGTCACATGATCCTGAACACTGTGGACTGCACTAGGCCAAACGGAGGAAGGCTACCACAGAATGTGGCCTTAATGATGAGTGACTTCGCCGGGGGTGCATCTGGATTCCCCATGACCTTCTGTGGAGGGAAATACAGCGGTGAGGCTCCGTTGCATTGTTGTAATTCACCTTACTGCACACCACAGTATAGTTGAGTTTGAAACTTTTAGTTATTTCACCCAAAATCACTCATTTTAAATGTGACAATTAAGTGTATCTGTTTACTTTTAACCAAAACTACTAAAAGAGAAAGTTATACTGAAGCAATATCACATGAGAGGGAGTGATGTTGTACTGTATGACGATATACAGTACAACATCACTACCTCGAGTGTGATATTGCTTTTATACAACAGTTCAACAACAGCTTAAACAGCAATGCTGAGTAAGGAAATGTTAACAAAAGGTGATGAAATAAATTATTTAAGTAGGCTATGTTATGTAGCTCTGCGAAAAAACCCCAGTTCCCCCAGTCTGTTGCCAGGCAACGCAGCACACATGCCAGGAACTCACAAGCTACTTTGTATTTACATTGATTTGCAACTGTGTAACTTCGTCCAGTTCGGCTGATGAAACATTGGCAAACCTGGATGTTGGCATGGCCGGATGCAGTATAAAGCTATAGTGTCAGTTTGCATCAATGTAGCGAGTGTGGCAGTTGGTTAATTAACGGTTGTATTTATATTCATAACATCTGTGAGCGGAGTGATTTTACTGTTACACGTCCCAGTGATGTTGTACTCTATATCAGCACTCATGGAATGCCTCTTGTCCAATCAAATTACTCTGTGGGAACTAATTGTTGTATAATCTAGTGTAACATTACGCGTACATGTTTAAATCTCAGTTTACAAGCACATCTTTCTGACAGGTTTAAAATTCCATAATTTAAAAGTCAAGGAGCGATAAAGATATCAAATACCTTTTAAATTATAAATATTCTGCTTTTCATTTCCGAAATGCAGCAAATTCTGAATGCATCAGAGACTATATACATGGGTTACTCTCCATGTCCTTAAGCAGGAGATAAATCTAATTTTTTTAAGTGTTACTATAAACACTTAGATGTAAAATTCACCTAAAGCACTTATCCAAGGCATACCCGTCTTGTTCCATTTTTAATACATGTACATGCATGTTCTCATTTGAAAGGTAACGCTATGAAGTTTTTTTTCCCCCAACTCTCAGAATCACTGTGAATGTCTCTGTCATTGAGTTATGTAAGTTTCAACACACCGAAATTATGATTATTTTTTCTTTGCCTGATTATTTTCTTTAAAACAGATGATGCAGATGACTAGAACTGAGACTTATTTGCTGGAAAACACAATGGGACTATAGCACGAACCATCACATAGTCAGTATATAACAATATGACAGAAAATAAACATTTTAAAGGCTTGTCCTGGTGCTTTTCAAAAACATAGGGTAAAACAATGAACTGAATGTGTGAATGTGAGTGAAAAGCAATGCAACAAAGACAGCAATGTCTATTTAGGGGCTTACTGTATATGAAACACTTGTAGAAAACCTAAATTGATAAGGAATTTTTTTCCTTAAGACAACATAGGAGCCATTTGTATTTCTGTATATTTAGAACAGTAACCTGTTCAAAAGTATACTTGAGGTGAGGAGTGTCATTGACAATAAGACCCATAAGCCATCAGACGAATCGCTGGCTATTGACTGGCTGTGCAACCCTAGGAAGTAAGACAGACCCTTCATTTGAACACACGCCCTTGTTGGCTATTGAAGCCTAGACTGTCAGTATAGAAGCTCCTATTGGCTCAAGTGAGGTGTCAGTCAAAAGGTAAAAGTTCAGCTACCATTTTGATGGCGAGGAATCAGCATGTTTACATGCAAACAGGAGTTATTGTATACTTAGAGAAGAGAAATATGAACATTTGAAATGATGCAACAGCAGTGTGTGGATATCTATGGATGCAATAATGTGTTTGGACTAAATATTTCACTAGTCTGGACCTTTGGGAGTGTATGAGGACTGTGTTGGAATATAATCAATCTGTGGATTATATTAATGACTTCATAGGTGAGTTGTAACTGTTTGTTTGTTTGTTGTTTGTCTGACAGAAGCCTTTACTGAACCTGCAGTGGTGGTTGTATCTTGCAATGGTCCACATCAGTCACACCACAAGGAGCGTAGCTTTTAAATGATAGATCGTATGAGTAAACCACTTAAGCACAGCAAATACAGCACTCGTTTACATACCATAATCATCAAATAAAACCTAACAAAGACCTGTGGATGTCAGATTGTTAACAATTAAACTCTGACCTGGACTTAACTGGGATGCGAAGAAAAAACACTAAGATGACGGTGTATGTCTGTGCCCAGATTCCTGGAAGGCAGAATTCATCAAGAATGAAAGGAAGAAGCTGCTGAATTACAAAGCGCAGCTGGTGAAGTCCCTGCAGCCGATGATCTACTGCCCATTTGCTGGCTATTTTGTGGAGGCTCATCCATCAGACAGGTAAAAGTTTGTAGGTAGGGTCTTTACAAAATCACTGACAGTAAAATGAACTACAGTCAAGAAGAAAAGGGTTTGAAAGGCCTTTATAATTCCCTGATGTCACATTTCATGCAGCTGGTTAGTGCTATATCAGATTTGGTTAAGAGTTAATATGCAGTTTGTCTTGGAAAATAATCTACAATATGATTAAACATTATCTGCAACTGCTAAACAGTAACTACATGAACAAACCTTTTTAGTGGTATTCTTGGTTCCTTGTATAAGTGTCTGTTTGTACAGAGGTGTTGACCAGGATCTGTACAATATAAGCTATTATATATATTGTTGACGCACGACTACAGGAAGTACAGTCGACTGATCCAAGGAGTCGGTCTGTAATCTGTAATGGATGTTTACAACAGACAGTTTAGGTAATTACTGCAGTTTGCCTTTGTTTTGCTTTCAGAATACAGTTGACTAATGTAGAAGTTTGTTAACAATCTGTCTGATTATCATCAAAATCACAATACAATATCAGAGCATTTTATATCTAGCTGGTTTACTATGATAGTCTCTGTCTCTGGTCCAGCTCCTGTTTCCTTTTTTCTTATTTCATTGTCCAGGTGTGTAGATGGAAAATGATCAAAGCCTCAGGTGACAAGTTTTGCTGTTTAACGAAATAAAAAGTAGCAGCACGTGTGACCATTTCTGCATAGTCCAACTTGGAATTGACAACTAATGATAACCACTTTTTGTGCTTTACAGAGTTGATGCAATGGACCTTTTTTCACAGCAGATATTTTGACTTGTCATAGTAGGAAGAGCCCAGGTAAAATTGATAATAGCAATGATGGCTCAGTTTGAGTAAGCTTTTCCAGTGAGCCAGCATTGACAGTAGCAGGGATTCCCCAAAGTGGAATGCAGCTATCATTCATGTTATTGAATACAACCAGTGCTTTTCCCACTATAACAGGACAAAATGTCTGCCATGAAAAAGGTCTGTTGTGCAACTAAACAGCATAAGGGGTTTTATAAAATCAGGTTTTATCCACGTGTAACATAGATAATCGTTATGTACAGTATATAGTTTTAGTTTTTCACAGCAGTGATGCTAACATAGGCTTTTCACAGGGCCAAGGGGCACATCTTTGGCTAACATTACATTATTCTGGGGGGTTACAGGTAATGTCAAATGAAGCCCTGACGCCATGTTGCTGAATGTAGCTGTAGCTTTTCTTAGTTTAGCCTCAGCCCTTTGGCACAATAAGTAGCCACTAATTTAAGATCATTTTACATGGTTCTTGTTTTTTAAGCGAGTCAGTCAAAGAGAGTGTTTTTAAACCAAAGGGGTTACCATTAATTAGCAAACTATGCTATGCTAGCTAGCTGTGGCTGATGAGTGGCTGATGTCTTTTTAACTAGTAATATTAATATTTGCCATAGAGAAATGAGAAGCTTTTGTCTGCTTCTGTCTGAAATCAATGCATTGTTTAAAAAAAAAAAAAATTACTGCTATCACTGTAAACCACACAAGAAGCATGAGAGACACAAAAGCTTGACAGACATAGCAACACTTACTATGTTTCAGGCAAAGTTAAAGGACAGTTAACTTAGTGAGTAGCCTACAATTATATTATAACCAAGTGGAATGGTGGCCAAAATACAAATTATTATTCAAATAGTAATACACTGAAATGATCCTCAAGGCTGCACATATGAAGACCTACAACTTCCACCTCATTTTCATGTGAATATTTCTTTCACTACACCACCAAACATAGTGAGGCCATCACCAACCCTCCAGCCAGTGCAAAAATCTACAAGGACAGTTGGGATTTCGACTTGTATGTGGATGAACTGAACAGTGCCATCAGCTGTGAGACATTTAAACATCAAAGCTGGACCAAGTTTTATTACACTTGGGCAGGCTTTAAAAACTACAACCTTGTTGTGCGGGTAAATATACTTGACAAGCTAGATCCTCTCTGTTCTTCTGAACCATCTATCGCCGACACTTTTGCCTCCTTCTCTGAATAAACTTTGCTGAACTTTGTAGGATCTTAATGTGGTTTGACCTTTTGGTGGTGCATACTTTGTTCTGGTGCTTTGTTCTTCTTAAGGTCCAGTGTGTAGGACTTAGGGGCAGAAATGGCAGACATGGAATATAATATAATAAGTATATTTTCTTTACTGTATTATCACCTGAAAATAAGCATTGTTGGGTTTTTGCTACCTTAGAGTGAGCCGTTTATATCCACAGAGGGAGCGGGTCCTTGTCTACGGAGATCGCCATGTTTCGCCGCACCGTTTCTACAGTAGCCCAGTATGTATGAACCAAGCACTGGCTCTAGACAGGGCAATTTGAGTTTTTGCATTGACAAATAAAGTTTGCAGCCCTTCCGCAACGTACAGAATTGGAAAAACAATGACTGCGCTTTTCACTGTTGCCATTCCTGTAAAATTCCCCTAAAATGCCTATCCAAGGCATATCCAAAGTAAATTGAACGCTGTTCTTGAACCGGAGTATATGGATGGTTTTGGTCTCTTTTGAAAGGAAACACTCTGAAGTTTTTTCCCAAATTGTAAGAATCACTGTAAATGCTACTGCCATTGAGTAATCTAAGTTTGAACACACTGAAGTAGAAGTAGAAGTAGAAGAATTCTTTTTGCAAAATGAGTGAATGTTTTTCCAAACAGATGCCTGCAGATGAGTGTAGCTGGTACTTTTTAGCTGGAAAACACAATGGGACCACAGCATGAAGCCTTACCTAGTCCTAGTTCAAATTTGATAACAATCCTACAGAAAATTAGTATTTTACACATGTTTTTCTAAGGGTATATTTCCAAAAATGTGCCATTTGGAGACCCAAAAATGACCCTTGGATAACCATGGTCACATAGCTAGGATAAAAGGGCATAACTCTTGAACGCTTCAACATACAGTCATGATTTTGGGCTCTGATGAAAGATGACACTTAGAGGTATCCTATCCCATATCATCACTATCAGTATTGCTGAAAAAAAGTTACTGAAGCATAAACTAAAATTTATGCATATAAAAGAGTGAAAACAAGTGCTGTTATGGAAAAGTGTTTTTTATATGAAATGTAAACATAATAATTAACTTTTACACAGCAAACTCACAGCAAACTATTTACATTATGTTAGAAATATAACATATTATAGGTTGTTAGCAACATGCCAGTCATTATAGTCACGACTTGGGACAAAGCACAAAGACACAGACAGGAGGAGCATTTCACTGGTGTCTTTGCATGGCAATGCCTGCACTTCAGCCGACCACTGGTGCTGTGCGCAGTGATATGCACTGGTTTGTGATGTGCTCCGTGTGGAGCAGGAGATGGTACGGGTCTGGCTGTGGAGGAAGCCTCTCCCAGCTCCTAAGCTAGGGTCTCTCTGAACGCCTTCTGGTGCAGAGGTGTCTCTCCTTTACCTTTCGCAATTTCTTTGTGGAGGAGGAAGGCATTCACAATCGCAATGTCCATGAAATGGTAGAAGGTCTTGTACCATTTCTGTGTCTTGTGGAGGACTTTGTAGTACCCAATCAGGGCGTCAGACAGGTCACTCCACCCATAAACCTGGAACAACATAGAGAAAAATATACAAACACATAAATATATGCAGCACACAAATTATTACATTTCAAAGGCCATCATATATAGTTGAATATACAGTATGTACTGGTTGTACTCCTTCACCGCTGGAGGAATTGAGACGTCCTTCATCTGCCAGTGCCCATCTGCACCTTTGACCCTCCTTTGTACTGTGTCATCGGAATGGACTGTGTGAAGTGCTGAACACATGAAGACGTCTCTCGTGTCTTGCCACTGGACAAAGAAGAGGGAGTCCTTCCTAATCCAGCGTATGCTGCCGCGGGGAGATTTTGAGACCAGACTGTTGTTTCTGGTCTTTGGTCTTTCGTTCCTGGAGTCCGCCAGAACGAAGAGTTTGTATCCCCAACAAACAGGCTTACTTTTCATATATTGTTTTAGCCCAATGCGGCCTTTGGAGGCAACTATTCGCTCATCGATAGCTATTTCCTGGCTAGGATGATAGTTCCTCCTGCAGGCGTCCCTCATCTCCAAGTAGAGTGGCTTTGTTTTGGCGAGACGATTGAAGGCTGGTGTGCCTCTCCTCTGCTCGTTAGCAGCATCATCCACCAAGCTGCTGAGGTGATGGGACTGACAGATCCTGAGAAACTTCTTTGCAGTCATTATTCGTTTTGGGAATGGGAGGCTGAACAATTTACCCCGTCGCCAGTAATCGATAAATGCAGTGCATTTTACTACACCCATGTAGATGGTCAAAGACATGAAGGCCAACATGTCCTGCACCGTTACATCAATCCACAGGTTGGAGGGTGTTGAATGGTGAGTGGAGCCATAGTCATTCGTGTTTTGGGTAATTGTCTGTATAATAGTGTTTGTGAAAAAAAGCGTATGAGCTGGGGTCCAGGTGAACGGATGGGTCTGAAGGTGGGCTGTGGTGGTGTGATATCTGGCTCGTCAACATCATTCCATCTCTCTACAGGACTGGCTGACAAACTTGTCTGACTGGTCCTGGCTCCTGCAGCAACGACTCTCCCTCTCCCTGGTCCTCTGCCTCTTGATCTTCTGCTGGGAGTGGTAGAACCTCTTTTTGAAGTTGGAGGAGGTTGCTCCTCTCCTGAGGAACTACTGTCCTGCTCCTCTCTAGGCCGCTTGCCTACAGGAGGACTATCTGGCTCCCATTCCATATCTGAGTCTTCTTCAGATGGTTGCCTATCGTGAAAATAAAGAAATAACAGATAGTTCTTTACACACACACACAGGCACACACACACACAGGCAGGCACACACGCGCACACACACACACACACACACACACCCCTCTATATTCATTACAGTATAATATAGTGTAGTATAATATAGTAATAATATAATCATAATAATACAAGATATACGTAATATTATAATGTAATATAAGTTACTTTCCATCTTTTTTGTATTCTAGTTTTGCAGTAGGGGATGGGGGCCACACACACACACACACACACACACACACACACACACACACACACAAAACTAAAAAACTAAAAACAAACTTTGTATTCATTACAGTAATACGTATAATAACACGTAATATAGTAATAATATAATCATAATACAATATATACGTAATATTGTAATATAATGTAATCTAAGTTATAATGTGATAAAATACTTACTTGTCAAGAGTAATGTCTTCTCCCCCGAGAAACATTTCCTCTGCAACAGAGTCATCAGACGAGATTTCACTGTCTTCCTCAGATACTTCTTCCCCTGGGTCATCACTTGCACGCCGAGTGCACAGGTGATATGCACATCAGAGACACATGAACAATTAACACACCCATGTGTCTGCAATTAGATGAGTGGATATAAAAGCATGCGCAAAGTGGTGCAGAAAATACCGTTAGCAAGAACGGCTGCTTTAGCAGTATTAGACGACATTGTAAATGGCGCAATATGAAGAGAGCGTGTGTTCCGAGACAGACGGCACTGGCACATGATGACAACTGGCTCATCAGCTGCTTTAGGTTCCCGAGGCCAATCCTCCTGGAACTGTGCGCAGAGCCTTGGAGCGCGACACGATGAGGAGCCATGCGCTGCCTGTATCCATACAGGTGCTGACCACACTGGGGTTCCTAGCAACAGGGGCATTACAGAGGGAGCTGGCCGACCGATCGGGATTGTGCCAGTCGACCCTGAGCCGAGCCATGCCAGCTGTGTGGGACGGAATTATCCGCATGTCAGCCAGGTATATCAAATTCCCATACAATGCAGCTGAACAGGCCAACATTAAAGCGCAATTTGCAGTGAGAATCGGTTTTCCTAATGTTATCGGAGCTATCACTCACATTGCTATAAAAGCGGGATGAATTTGTTTATGTCAACAGGAAGCATTTTCATTCGATCAATGTACAAATCATATGTGATGCACAAAGGCAATTAACCAACATTGTGGCGAGGTGGCCCGGTTCAATGCACGATTCATACATTCTGAGTAACAGCATGGTTGGGAACAGACTACAAGCTGGCACTGTGCGCGATGGGTGGCCTCTTGGTGAGTAAATAATTTATTCGTTTAACTGTCCTAATATTAATCCCCCTGATGCGCACTGAGCATGTGTGCCCCCAAATATCTGTCTTCACAGCGTCAGTACTAGTCAGTGGTTAAAGTTAGTGACTTGCTGTTTTTGCTGGTTAAACTGCAGCTTCAGAGCTTTCTAACAAGCCCCTGATTGTCTCTGTGTGTAAAGTGCTCATGTCAATAAACCCGTAGGTAAAGTGTGACATTTCTTAATCAGCCTCACCTTTCCCCGGCGCACCTCTGCATTCATTTACAACAATAGTGCGTGATCCCTGTAAGTGGTGTATAAAATTAACAAATGGAAACTGTAAATCCAGTTAACATAATTGTCTGCTTTCAACTGACCCCAGGCGACTCTGTGTTCAAACAGGGTGAGCTCCTCCTCTCCTGTCCCCCCATCTGTTTTAGCCACACTTTAGCAGTGGGCAGCCCTCCTCCGCTTCACGTCCACCTTAATGTCGGACCATTTCTTTTTTTAATTTTGCGTGTGTACGTGACCCCACAGCATTGACAGCCTCACACACACTCTCCCACTCACTCCTCTTGCGTTTTGTATTGATGCCTCAATACAGGACAGCGTGCCAAAAAGTACATTTTTGTGCGCCAGAAGCGTCTCCAATTCGCATTCTGTGAAGTCTTTCTTTTTTACCCGTCTTACTCATTCTTTTGTTTTAGTTTTCTGATCATGCAGAGAGGGGAATCTCAGGTGCAGGGTTCATTTAAATATGATTTGCATATTTAAACAGAGGCGTGCACAGGGAGGGGTCGGGAACTCCCAACATGTGCGCTCAATTCCACGTCGATTGGGATGTACAAAGGAAATGTGCTTGGATTCATGCGTATGCACAGATTCATACGTCTGGATGTTTTTGTGCGTACCACGTTTTGTGGATTTAAGCATACGCCATGTTTCAGTAGGAAATCCATGCAAGTCTTTGTACATGAGGCCCCAGGTCCTTTTGTTTTGGAGAGGAAGAGACTCTGTGAATATTTGGCTTGTGGTAAAAATCTCCTGAATAATGAATACAGAAGGGAATTCAGGCTGGGTACCTTGGAGATGTTTCAGCTGGTTGCAATTTGAGATCCTCACTGCAAAATGCCACTTAATCCTACACACTGCTTCTTGAGAGTCGTGAAGAGTCCTTGGCTGCTATAATTGCAACGTTTGACAGCAATCTGAAATCTAATAGTTGGTAGCAGAGCTAATAAACAAAACAATTTGAGATAGCTTAATTTAAGAATGAAAAATAGATAATGGGTGCTTGGGTGAGGGTGGTGAGGTGATTATGAACTTACAACTGGTCCAACTAGCTGACCTTCTCTTCCTTTCTTCCCATTGTTTGTTCAAAGTGTATGTCTGTTGAAGTAAATGTCTCAATATGTACATATTCCAGGTGATCGAGACAGATGACAACTTTGAACCCCTTACTGATGGCTACGACTACTTGGTGGACTTTTTGGACCTGTCGTTCCCCACCAAGAGGCCTGACAGAGAACACTCCTACTTAGAGGTGAGACACTGTAGAGCATCAGACAAACATCACACAACAGCATAACATTTGACAATTTGGGAAATATGCATATCCACTGTCTTACAACCACTCAGATGAGAGGTGTTAACCCTGATGTTTCTCGATTTCTTCCTCGAAGATTAAAAACAGGGTTGGGGTGCTGAGATATGTGGTGCTGCACGGCCTTCTCTGGGATGATCTGTACATTGGCTTCCAGAACCGCATAAGCCGAGACCCGGATATCTACCACCATAAGTACTCACACTTTATCTCAAATTTTAAAAACATCAAGGTTCAGTAAAAACAGGAAACAACACCTGATATTTGCTAATGATCACAACAGAAGAGACCTTCATTATTTGTGTGCAGGGTTAGGTTTTAACGAAAAGTAAGCATTCAGAATACAGAAATTAAGTATCTGTATTCAGTACATCATTAGTATTTTGAACACGGGGTGCTTTTTTAGGTACACTTTAAAATAACACTCCTTATAAAAATCAACATTTTTTTTACACTTGGACTGACACCTCCACTGCTCTCATTTTCTTATTGTTTGAGATTTCATCTACTTTCCCCTCAGCTGACACTTCAAGCTCCATATCTAACACTTTGACAATTTCAGTTCCTTCAAGGGAACCTTAAACTCCTTTCAGCATTTTCACTTCAACTTCACTCAGTGCTTACACTCAAATTACCACTTCAAATTCATTCAGCGCTAACACTTTAACTAGAAGGTCAGTTTCTTCAAAACTTTTATTTCAACTGTCTTTTTAACTTCTTTTCCTAACTGTACATTGAATGCCGCTTTAACTTCTTTCAGTCTTGCAACTAGTTCAACAGCAAATTCTCAGCTGCGAGCGCACTTGAATTTCTTGCGTCATCCCATTTGAAATATCTTCTAATACATCATGTAATCTACTGAGCCATAGTTATGCTTATGATACAGGTTATTGTTTGATCAGATTTTGCTAATCACATTACTGAGAGATGAAAGAAGAATGAACACAATGTTAACTGTTAAACACTGTAAATATTCTGAATTTTCCTCTGTCCTGTTGGTTCCCAGGTTCTGGAACCACTTTCAGACAGAGCTACCAGTTCGCAGGCCAGACTGGAACCAATTCCTGCAGCAGGAGACTTCCATCCAGGAGCCCAACACACAACAAGAGAAGCCAAAGAAATGGAGCTATTGTGTAGTGTTATAAATGTGGGTTAGTGGTATATGATGATTAAGAAACTGATTTTTGTTTACCAGTATGTTTGATTTACAACAGCTTCCATGCCTTCCAGGCCATTCCAACCTTTTTTGAGCTGTACTGAGATTAAACAAGTGAAGAGTTAACCAGAAAAAAGGGACAAAAAAACAAAAGAAAACACAAGATAAGAAAACTAGTGACTTCACTGAATCCATCTCTTTTTAAAGGACCATACAGCTGATTTTACATATTTTGTCATATTTATAGGTTCCTATACATTGCCTGATATAAAAATCACCTAAGGGACTCTTAAGACTTGGATATGTGATCTTTCACAGTGAACATCATGTCTGTATCATGTCTAGCCAAATATATTTTCATTGTGTGGTAATGCTGTTTTAAGTCTGTCTATGTAAGTTTTGAAATGATAAAAAAATAAATCTCTGAAAAATTAAAAGTAGAAGCACCCTCTGATCAACTCAACACACTCATGTGTTTTGCTGCTACAGTCTTATTTGGTCTGGTATGACCAGTAGGTTAGGTTATGGTGGGTAGTGAATTTAAGAGATAATAATAATAATAATAATAATAATAATAGGGCAGCACGATGGTGTGGTGGTTAGCACTGTCGCCTCACAGCAAGATGGTTCCTGGTTTGATCCCAGTGTGGCAGCCCTTCTGTGCGGAGTTTGCATGTTCTCCCCATGTCAGCATGGGTTTTCTCCAGGTACTCCGGCTTCCTCCCACAGTCCAAAGACATGCAGGTTGGGGATAGGATAATTGGTGACACTAAATTGGCCGTAGGTATGAATGTGAGTGTGTCTGTCTCTGTCAGCCCTGCGATAGTCTGGGGACCTGTCCAGGCTGTACCCCGCCTCTCTCCCAATGTCAGCTAGGATAGGCTCCTGCCCCCCCGCGACCCCCAAGAGGGTAAGCGGTTAGAAAATGGATGGGTTAGGGTTAGGAGGATAATAATAATAATGATAATAATAATAATAATAATAATAATAATAACACCTTTCAAGAACAGACATCACAAAGTGATTCACGACAAAAAAACAGCAAGTAAAAGACAAAACAACAGATATGAAATGCAGATACCATGCTCAAAACATACATTTAAAAGTTTCCACAGAGTCCACAGATCTTAATCCAATGAGAGAGAGTTACAGAGTTTAAGAGCCACAATCTCAAAAGCACAGTCTCCTTTTGAGGTCCTCAGAGACCGGGGGCCTGTATCACGAAGCAGGATTAATGTCTTAGCAAGGTAACTCCAGGGTTAACCCTGGGTTTTCGGTCTCACGAAGCTGGTTCAATTCTTATCGGGGTAGATCACCATGGAAACTTAATCTGAACAGCTATCCTGCTCCGGAGCAGGGTAAGTTCAGGGTTGAATCTGATCCTATAAAAAGCACCACCCACTGGCCAATCAGCTGTTCGGAAAAAAATGACTCCGCTGACAGAAATGCAGCCCAGTCATGACGGGAAGTTTAATTCATTTGATTGATTTTGATTTGAAAGTTTATTTTGAACATTAAAAAAGAAAAGAAAGCAACAACAACAGACAATGAAAAGATTGTTCAAAAAGGAGTGGAAAGAAGTCGAAATTTCATCCCACCCCTTCATAAGAAAGAAACTGATCATTTGCGGACACTTAATAGCACCATTAATTAGTGCCAACATTTCTTGTTGTTGGAGGAAATGATCCCCGTTAAAGATAATGGGCCTACTTGACAGCTTCGCTGCTGGAAATGTGGAAATGTGGAAATGTGGAAAGTAGCCTATCATGTCTACACTTCATGGTGTTTGAGGGATTTTCCTTTTTGTTTTTTAAAGAGGGAGACTAGGTATATTTTTGTCCACCTGTTAATTTCTAACACAGCTCAATATCAGGATGATTTTATTCAGACTATCAACTTGGTGTTGATATGTTTTAATTGTGGCGTCAGCTTTAAGCTTTATTGTAGCATATATAACGTTATGACAAAGAAGACCAATTTATCAGACGCAATGATGTTAGACGATAATTGTAATACACGCAATTCATCTGCGCAGCATTGATTTCATGGGATTCAAGGGTGTGATCAGTGTCAGATGTACAGGTACAGGTACTGTAGCTACTTGAACCAGTGATGAGTAATTTAACCTACACATCATTTTATTTGCTTCCTTGTTTTGTCTTGATTTTTCCCTCTCTCTTCCTCTGTTTCTTCTTTCCTGACCCGTTTTTTTTCTTCTATATTATGTGATTTCATTGATGTTTTGACAGGGGAATTTCTTTGATAAGCTTTTAGTGGCTTCTAACCTCTCCGGCACTTTTCTTTTTTTAATCTTGTAAATTTTATACTGTCTGTTTTTAACATTATGTGCAAATAAACTAATCTAAACTAAAACTAAACATTATTCATCCTGTTATGCGTTGCTACGCATGTTTCCTCCTCCTGCAGCTGCCACAGTGTTGGCCTTTTCTGTAAAGTTGCATTCTCCTCCTCATATTTTAGTAGAATTAATCTCTGATCCTCACGAGAAATACTTTTTTCCTCACATACGGCGCTCTGTGGCGCTCAGTGATGCTCAGTGACGCTGCGCCTCTCTCATGACTGTGATTGGTCCACCGCGTGCGCGTTCACGGCTCTTGATAAAGCAACCCTGGGTTGAGTTACCGAGTTGATATCCAGCATCGTGATACTGATTATCCTGATTGCCATTGTTAGGGTTAGTCAACCCAGGATAGGACTGGGTAACCCAGGAAGGGTTGATCTCGCTTCGTGATACAGGCCCCTGGTGTATAATTCCAATGGGCTACCCTCCCAGTTGCCCACCAACGTTGTTAGATATTGATATTTGGTTGAATTTAGGTTGTGACATCGGGTGACCAAAATTCGATGTCATGATAGCATCTAATGTCAAAGTCAATTTGATGCAGAAAACTGACAACAGATGACACTGACATTTAAAGTGCAACACACACCGCCGCCATACACCGCGCATCAAAACGCCCGCCTCCATTACATTCTATGAACCAACCCACACTGGCGCCGGCCACCGCGCCACGCCGCGCTGCACTGCGCCGCTCTGCTTCAGCCCACTGTTCTTTTTCCAGCGCGGCTGGCGCTCATGGCGGCGCTGCGAGAAAAGCCTTTTATGTACGTCTCGTCTCGTAGGATCAACTCCGGTTGTTTCAAATTTTTAATAAGGCGACTTTGATAAGAAACTCACCCGTGAAATTCAAGTTGTTGTTGCCTCAAAGCTTTTCCTCTTCTTCTTCTGTTATTAGCAGTTTGCAACCGTTGGCAACTAGTGTAGGTACAGCCACCTAGCGGGCTGGGGTGGGAAATACATATTGACGGTGCCACTGCGGCCTTACACAAAACTTCCTGCAGCAAATCTGAATTGGAATATTAAGAGTCAATTAGATAATGTAGCACTGTTAAAAGTGAGAGGCTGGGCTGGGGCTCTTGGGGAATTTGAGTGGAAGGCTTCTGGGGCTCATCCAGAACTCTGAAACAGTTTTTAAGCTGTAGCTAGAGGCTCAGGTAGATATACATGGGGGAGATCCCTCCTTTGCTGCATTT
Source organism: Epinephelus fuscoguttatus (assembly GCF_011397635.1). Taxonomy (NCBI): domain Eukaryota; kingdom Metazoa; phylum Chordata; class Actinopteri; order Perciformes; family Serranidae; genus Epinephelus; species Epinephelus fuscoguttatus. The sequence goes on along the minus strand of NC_064773.1, from coordinate 29,718,103 downwards.
TTCCTGAGCAAGGGTCCTTAAATTTGGAACAAAGGTTGTGGAGCAGATGATGGAACTAGATGTAGGTTTTGCACCCAGCTTTTACCACTGTGTCACTTTTTTTTCAAGTGATATTGCCTTTCACTTTGCTTTTCTTCTGGTCTGGCCCTTTATATTTAGCCACTTCTTGACAGCTTGCCACCCTCAGGTGATGATCCTGAACAGTATGGACAAGGTGCTGAATTTTCTCACCTCCAGGACAGTCTTTATTACCCATCCAGCAGATGTCTTTCTCACAGGAAGTGTTGGGATAGCTTTGGGTCTTTTCTCTTGGCTTTCACTCTTTAGGCTTTTCTGAGGGGCCTGTGAGGCACCTCTCTGACTCTGTTTTGCTTGACCTGTGGTCAGTGCTGCTGAGAATGTCTTTGGAGTTTGTCTACACTCTCTCTGGCACGTGCTACAACCTCTTCAACCGACTTTGTAGGCCACTCCTCAACTGGCTACTTCAGCAACTCAGTTCCATTTAGCCATGTTTTTCAACATACTTCCTGAGTCTGGCTGCAAAGACTGCACCGCAGATCTCAGCCTAAACTGCTTTTCATTTCTGATCCAATGGTATTAGCTTGGTTTTTGACTCTATCAACTAAAAACTTGATTCTTTGATGTGTACACCACCTCAGCTACATAACAGCTCTATCAGTTTTATTGTTGGAGAATATATTGTCCCCATGGTTTCCCTCCTCAGTAAACTGGTGTGAGACTCCTGTGGAATTTAACTTGTCCAAGCTGCACATATTCTTCAGTAATTTGAACGGCTTCTTCTCTGAGGCCCTCTAAGAGTGGTTTATCCCAGGTCTCTCGGGTCAGTTTTCAACCCTGTTAATCCCTAAATGCATTATTGACAAGAATTGATAATGATCCTTGAAGGATCAAGGTTTGACTTTATCTCCAGTGTTCTTCCTACTCTCAGATCGTATGCTGCAGTTCCTTGCCTCCCACTTTGCTCTGACCATTTCAGAAATAAAGTCTTCAGCTTTCAGAATTCCCTCAAACCCCTCTGTGGTTTTCCACTTCCCTTGGGCTATTATGAGAAGTTAAGAGGATGTCCACATAACTATTCTCCTCAAGGACTCTGCATTCTCAAGTAGGCAAAGATGGGCAGTCTTGCCATCTCCTGCATAGCTTACTTTGCAATACAGCTGGCCGGTCTGTCCCTTGAATCTTGTAAAAACATATTCACCTATCTCTTTATCTAGATGGTCCCTCCGAAGGAATATGTGGAGATGCATTTCACGCTCCTCCAGCCACACTGAAGTATACATTTTCTTGATATCTTCTAGGGCTGCATACACACCTCTCCTGACCTCCAACAGAACAACTCTGATTGGGTTGAGAACATTTGGTCCCCTATGCAGAAGACCATTGATGCTTAGTCCCTTGAACTTCTGGCTGCTGCTCCATGCAAGTTGGAGGAGTTGTCACTGAATGAGGGGTTTGGTGCCACCAACTGGCTTACGTACAATACTGGTCCTTTTAATGATTTCATCAATGAGTTAAATGGCTGTGCCCCATTCCACAATGTCATGAACCTGGGATTTGTATGTGACCTGCCACTCAAGTTGTTTTCCCAGGTGTGTTTCCGCCCTCCAGAGGCAGCTGTAACAGCAGTAACCTTTGCCTCGGCTATGTCTTCGTGCTGCAACCATTTGTGCTTCCAATAATCTCCTCATATTTGACTGCAGCAAAATGTGCCTTGGACTGGTGTGCAACCACCTATATATCCTCAAACAGGTTGGGGTGTGCTCTGCCCACTGTCTTCCTCAATGAACTCTCCTACAAGAACTTTTAGCCTTTGTGGAGCAAGTTTTCTGTCTCAGTGTTTGATGAGAAGTCCAACCTCTTTTGGCCTCTTCAAGTCTTCGAGCTTCACTTCTGGGAAGAATTTCTGCAATTCTTCTTTGGTCCGATCACTTTGTGCACTCCGGTGATTTCATCCAGGCCATAGCAGACAAGTTCATGAGCTCTCCCTGTTTCTTTAGCAGTCTTGATTCTGACCCTGAGGAAATATCTTTCAGTGTCCACCTTGATGGTCATCCCACTGATACAACAAAGGTTATCTTCTCACCTTGTAACCTCAGCCTGTCAGCAGTCTTATAGGTACTATAATTTGTTTCTTAGTAAAGGTCCACCAGAGTCCCAGTCCTTGCCCTGCATTGGAAGTGACGTCCATCACACAGGCCATTTCTGCCCAAAAGCTTTGACTGGTTCTTACAGGTGCTTGCTGTTGAAGTGTTTTCTGTATCCCTCTGCACCCTCTGAACTCCTGTTGTTCTCTTATTCCTCTGTTAGCTTGCTCTTTCCTCTGCTGCCTTTTTTTACTCTTCTTCTTGTTGCCCTTTTTTATTCCCCCTTTTGGGCAGAGAAAGACATGGTGATCTGAGGTTCCCTTCTTACAGTCTTTGATTTTGTATAGGTAAGTGTCTCTGCTATATCCATCGCTAGCATCTTCTGAGCTTTTTCAAAGCAGCTTCCTTTTCAGGTAGCTTCAGCCCAATAAACCTCCTACAGCGGACAGTTTTGCCATTGTGTCTTTCATCACCACACACAACACACACTTCTCTTAGATCCCCCTTCTTTGTAGTTTTTTTATAAGCATATTTCCTTTCATATTTCTTTTCTGGGGGATCTGGTTTCTCAATTTTCTCCACAATCCTTAGATTTCTCCAGGATCTCTTCTTGATTTTTAAGGAATTTCAGGAGAATGTCAAAGTGATTGTCTGTCATTGTCATTATTCCCTGCTCTGTGAGATCTGCCGGGTCTCTTTCATCAGTTTGTATAGAGTTAACAACATTTGGAAATTTCAGGCCCCTGCTTTTTGCGCCTTACTCAGTGTTCAATGACGGGCGTAAAAGCAGTTCCTCACTGAGGAACTGCTTTTACGACAGCTAAAGATAATTGTATAACTCAACTCCTCCCTAAACTCAGCAGTTGTCAGTGTGTATAAAAAAAACTGACATGTCCTGTGTCAGATTTCCCTGATTTAATTTTTTTACCTCATTTATTCACTTAAACTAACATCATAAAGTATGATCTTTTTTTCTTTTTTCTTTTTTTTTATTGCCAATGATGGAGCCATAACTGAGTTACTTGTTACTACTGACATTAGAGTGCATGTATTAGTGTCATTTATTTCGCCCACTATGTGAGCGGCCAGTTTGCTACATAAAACAAGATCTCTTTGCTCTTTTAGTCAACTTTGAGGCTGGAATCAACAACAACCTTTCATTTTCTTCATATGGTCAACTATACCACAGAAATGCATGTTCAGGCTCCACTATATATGGGACAGTGTCGTTAAGTGGGGGGTCAATGGTCCCCTGGCCCCCCTAATTCCAGCACCCATGGCTTGCAGTGCATCTGTCTCTGTCTGTCTTGCTGACTTTGCTGTGCACAGTGTTGGGAAGGTTACTCTTGAAATGTTATAGGTTACAGACTTACTTACTTACTAATTACCCTGTTAAAGATGTATTAAGTAATGTAGCTATTTTGATTACTTTCTGATTACGCTTCTACTCTTTTTCTACCTTTGTAGTCTTTGTAAGATTTTGATTAATAACCACAATTTATTTACATATTTTTTCACAGTATCTGTAACTCATTACAGTAACACTTATTTTGTGATTTAATTACATGTAACTAGTTACTCCCCAACATTGGCTGTACAGTGTATCTCTTGTTTTGTCTGTGTTGTCTGCCAATCCACTTCCAGGCCGACTCTGATTTTGAGCCTGACAAAAGTCAGAGTGAAATACAACTATTTATAAGATCTGATTAACACCAAACAGGCAACAATGTTTATAAATGCAGTTTGGGAAGAACGTGAAACCAGTATTTTCCAGGAGAAGCAACCTCTGTGGAGACCAGTCCAACAATACATGAGGGCATGATGATGCTCCTTATAGGCAGACATAATTATAAAGAAAGACAATGATTATTAAGTCTCTCAGTCAAGTTTCAGTTACAGCTCTGGACTAATGCAGGATTGAAAGCAATGAATTGACACTGACCAGCCTGTTGATTACATATAGAATTTAAAATGTTGATTACCTTGGCAATATGGATGCACATCTCTCAGTACATAATAGCAATAGCAAGTTTATTTCTATAGTACATTTTGCTCAAAGCCATCAAGTATTAAGACAAGCCATAGTATAAATAATATTTTGTATTTGAAAATGTTTCAAAGAAAATCTGGGGGAATAGTATTGTTATCTATAATTTACAGGTGCTGTGCTAAGTTTGTTAGTGGAGAAGATGCTGGTTCATCAGCTGGATGTTTTTAAACTGTGCTATATAAATAAGATGATCTGACTTGATAACATCATTATTGTTTCTGTGAGCACAGGACAATGCATATTTTTCTCTTTCAAATGAAATGGAATGTATCTCTTCAGACAGTGGCGCTTGAAACAGCCGCTGTGTCTCTGCTGGCAAACCTGCAATGCTCATGTCCTTTACTCTGTGAAGGTCATCTGAATGATAATTAAGTCTGTTACACATAGTGAGACTGGTATTACACTTTGGCACACACTCAAAAAAACATTCCAACTTTGGTAATGTAAATCTGTTTTCTCTTCTTTTCTTTTAGTTTCCGCTTTTGGACACTGATTAAAAGGAGCTGCTTAGAAGAAGACTTGTACAGTTAAAATTTAGCTGCAAATTATGTGGACATTTGGTTTGTGTAACTGTTCCAAGAGTCATCACTGAGGTAAGCCTTAAAATTCTTGCATTCTTACAATTGGTTGTTAAATTTGGAATGCAAACACCTGGAATGCAAGGAAGGCAGAAAACCTTAGAATGTATTTTACTTGTACAAGGTCACTTTGCATATAGGGCACAGTCTGCACAGACTTTGCAGCAAGTAGTGTTAACAGTTTACAAAGTGCATTACTTTCTGTATGAAACACCTGAGCATAAATACATTGTCATTTATTGGTTGTTGTTTGCACAACTCTTTTTGTCGGCTGTTTTTTATTCCCATAAATTAAAAAAAATGTGATTACAGTGAGTACACTTCACTTTAACTTCAACTTCAAACAACTTTTACATCTGTACTTATAAGAAAAATACACCCCCAATTTCATAAGATATTTCCAGCTGTTTTTTTTTAACAAATATTCCGTAGTTCTTTTTTTAAATTTTTTTTTTTACATCAAATAAAATGCAATGAAAGGGAAACATTTCCCCACTTACTATCAACTCACAATTAAAACTACAACCCAGCTTTCATACACAACTCATACTTCTGGCAGCAAATGTTTCTTGTTTAAATTATATTTATCTGTAAGCAGGTGGTAAAATACTTACAGCTACTGGTATAAAGTCTGTGTGGATGGAGTTCTCTGATGCTGTGACCCAGCTGGGGATGCTTACTGTGGAAAACAAGTCTACTTTATAACTGTTCATGATTCTGGATGGTTCTGGTTATTCATGGGTTCTGGTTGTGGAATGATTAAACTATCCACACATCCTGACCTCAGTAAGATAGCTGCAGGGTGGCTCATCCTGATCACGGCAGCGCAGCACTGCAGTCGCCTCTGCACAGTGTAATGTTGTAACGGTTATCCACAGCAGGACCGGGAGCATGTCACATTCCCACAGACACACCAGTCCCTATTCACAGTAAAGCACACACCTCCTCTCCATCTCTCCCCAGTCTTCTGCTCCATCAGACTGCCATATAGAAAAAGAGTCACCTGGTTGAATGGCACTGTCCTGTTCAGTTTATTTCCAATGTCTGTACATGGCTAGCAGGATGTAAGTCAGCTGGCAGTCATTCTTCTCCATCTTTCCTCAGTGTTTACTATGTTTACACTTGGCATACAGTTGGCAAACATTGACCTGGCTAGCAAGCAGCTAGCAAAAGTTGGCAAAAGGAGAGTTTACAGACTGGTCCTGACTTGCAGCCACATGCCACCACCATCCAACACTAACCACAAAACGCTCCACCCAGACATGCAAAATAGAAATAAGAGCATACATTTCGCACACATTTAGTGGAGCTGACAGAGAGGCAGCTGTGTTTGCCTAAAAATATTAGTGATTTTTCCAATTCTACAGTTGTATAATATCATGGAATTTAAATTACAATGTTTTATTTATAATATTCTTAAACAATTATTTTAATAACTATATAAAGCATTATGGTCTTTTAAAATAAATAAATAAACACTACATTATCACTTCAATAAAATCAATTTTGCTAAAATAGGGACCATGCTGTTCAATAATTACTGAGTGATCATGGTATTTATAGACCCAAAGTAGGCTTAAGTTATTTATGCACCCTAGGTCTACACCATATACTGTAAAAATAATGGACATTGCTACCGTGAAGTCACTCATTGGTTTGTGGACACCCATTTGGACTTCGGCATCTTGGCCGTCGGCATCTTGCTTTTTTGGAGCCAGAAGTCACCATATATGAACGACAGGCTGGCGCTGTGGAGGAGTGAGGAGTGGATCTCATTGAGGGGCCGAGTATACAATCAACAGACAATCTATCACTCAAAGTGACCCGCCCTTAATTATGTGTAACTTTAAGCCTTAATAAAATGTAAATGGTGGATAAAAATTCACCCCCATCACAGTAGTCATAAACAGGGAAATTAGCTACAGACAATAAAACATTTTTTTTTGTGTCAGGCTGTAAACATGTTTATTGCTGCTGTAAGGTTGGACATCTTAAAATGGGGTCTATGGGGATTGGCTTCTGGAGCCAGCATCAAGTGGCCGTTTAACTGCAGTTTTTGGCACTTCTGCGTTGGCTACATTTATTGGTTGCTGCTTGGTCTATTCGCACAATAGCATATTTACTGCTACTGCAAGATGTTGCAGATCATGTCATGAGGAGGGAATAAATCTTCCAGGACCAGCACCATGCAGATACATTTACAGAAATTTCTGTGCGTACGCATGACCCTGCAGTTTAATGCCTATTTATTAGGATGGACAGGGCGTTTATCCATGCTAACTAGGATCAACTGGCACATGCTTACAGTTTGCAAGGACAAGGGGATTCATTACGAGAACAGAAGTGTGAACAATTGACCCTTCACTAAATCCCGCCCCTGGACGCAGACTGGCCAATCATAACGTAGCATCGGGCCAGCTCTGCTCCATTGACTCTAATGCAGTCGTTTTAGATTTCCTTCATTTTCAGGCTGGTTTTGTGGATTTGGAGCTAAATGCTGTGCCTGGGGCACGTCGTATATTAATGATACTCGTTACCTGGAGAGGTTGGAAAAAGATATACATTTCTTCCCTGTTCCAAAATCAAACCCTGAAAAGTGTAGGGTTAGCTAGCTAGCTACTGAAGATATAGCCTACTGAATGTATACACACGCTGCTTTTGCTTTTTAATGATTATAACACTGAAAAAAAGACCGACCTTCCTGTACAGGAACCAGTGAAGGGAAGCAGGGAAACTTTGCTCATATTCAGCCAGCTGTGTGTCAGCACCTATACAGTCTATGGTCAACACATTGTGCACAGATGAACGTTGTTTGACTTCTTCCACAGCCCCCGGACAGTCCAGCTGCCAGTCTGGGTGCTGGGAGCGGCATGGGGTGAAGCAAAACACTGTTCATCTGCACACACCGTGATGCCACACAGCTGGTTCAATATCAGCAAAGTTTCCCTTTATATTCATTGTCTTCTGTGATCAGCAGTGATGTGGTGGTTCACTTTTACTCTGTGATCTGTAGGCTTTAGCTTCAATCTTTATTTTGTTACCATGATTTTGTTGCTGTGTCAGTCTGACATCCTGAATATATCCTTCAAATGCATATTGTAGACCCTTTTGTCTGCTTCTGCTTTGTTTTCCCGAAAAATTTGAGAGTATTTCTCCAGGGAGTGCAGTTAGTGACAGTGGGAGCGCCATGCCAGTCTAGCTCTGAAACTGAAAGTTTAGCGAAGGGTGAATTCTGAGATTTACAAACCTTTCTCATGAAAAAATTCAAGAAAAAACTTTGGAGGACATTGGTGAATAAGGCCCACTATTTCTCATATGCTACTTTTCATAATTAGCGAAAACAAAAGATTGTCAGTGCCACCTATACTGTAATAAATGTAATAACAAAGTTGACAACATGTAAATATATTACTGATACATAATCTTCATGAAAAAGTTTGTCTCTGCGACAGAAAACTTTGATATCTCTTGAGGGACATTTTCATTAATATGCGTCCGTTTAGGTGAAGGTAGCTATTATTCAGTATTAAGACTGTTATTATAATGTTTCTTATATTATCACTTATCTTTTCCTGATAGATCAGAAACATTTTAGTTAGTCTGGTCTGTGTGTGGACTGCCTAAGGAAAAATGCAGCACATTGTAGATACACAGAGATAACATGTAAACTCAGCATGTGCTTTTGAATCCCCACTCCTCCCCTCAAACAACATATCTAGCCACCCTTTGGAGGGCATATGTAGGACAAGAGAACATCAACCATGTTCTTAATAATGGGAGTTGGTGGGTGGAGGTTGTGTGGCAGGTGGTGGGCCAGGACCATCTCCCAGGCATCAATCAGATGAACATTCAGTCACAATGGTAAAACTGAGAGGAGGACCGTGGCATCGGAATGTCACCAAGATGTTGTTTGCATAGTCCAAGGAAATGTAAGGTCCAACTTTGTGCGGGCTGTGCAGGTTGACCTCCTTAAGATCTGAAAGTATGAGAGGGAACAGATTAGTGTGAACAGTGTGAACAAAATCAAAGTGTTGCCAGAAATCCTGTGGATCAGCTACCTGGTAGAGCTCTGAGGTATTCAAACCACTGCCTGATGGTGGAGTCTCCATACATGTGGACCACCTTGCCTTTCAGACACTGACTGATGGCAGAGGTGTTGAATTGATGAACTGTGGTGCCATTTCTTGCTTGCCACACACCTCGGTAGTAATTGCCAGAGGGTCCAGACGTGTCACTGCTGCCCTTCAACTTTGTTTGACCTCAGAAGTCAGAGGATAAGGGTAGGATAAGTGAATTATTTTATGCTTTTGTTATTGTCAACTAATCCCCCTGAAAAGAGCAAAAACAAGGTCTCTCCCTGACTTGTTTAATCTGTGGCACTCTGCCTCAGGTCAGTTCATCACTAAAAGACATAAATCTGTATAAATGTGTCACAAATACATAGTTTCTTTTATTTCTCAAGAATTTTCTACAACAACCGGTGTTTCCTCTAGGATTTTTTTCAGCAGCGGGGATGGCGGGGGGAGGGGGTGAGAGACATCCCTTGGCCGAATACTGAGTACCGAATACCGAATACTGTTTTTTGTTTTTCATTAGTTTTTGCAGATGAACCCCCTCCAGATTAGTGTTGTCACGGTACCAAAATTGGGACCCACAGTACAATACCCGTGAAAGTATCATGGTTCTGAGTAGAATCAGGATACCACAGCGAAAATGAGGTAGATGTGCCTTTTGTCATTTATAAAAAGATAAATCACTTTTCTGTAATACATCAATGATATTTCAATGGAATAAATTACTTATTGACTTATTCATACTTCAAAAACAGCATCAATAAGTGATTAACATAGGGGGGATTGAAATAAAATTAATAAATTAAATAATCTCCTCTGATACGTCACATACTGTGTGCTGCCATGGCTCGGCTGTTCAGGTACTTTTGGGCAGTCATGACAACAAGTTATTCACCTGGAGCCGGACTTATCCGTCGCCGGTAAGCCGTTACCATGCACCGCCGTATTTGACAGGAATATGTTCTGTCCGTGTCTGTGACCCCCGTTCAACCCACAACCGTTGGGATTCGCTGTTTCGTTTCTGCTGCTGGTTGAAATCTGTACTCACACAGTGTGCTGAATGATTTATTTTGCTCGCACAAAACTATTTTTAGTCACAAATGCGAGTGCGGTGATGGACAGAGTAAAATATCGGCACACTGCCGACATTTTACTCTGTCCGTCACCGCACGCTGTTTGATTACGTTATCAAAACACGCCGCTATTATTTGGCCTTGCTTTTCACTTATTCCACTGAATACCGAATTTGTGTTTTTTTGCAATACCCGGCCGAATATATTCGGCCCTATATATTTGGTGCATCCTTCCCCCGCTCCCCCTCCCCTCACCGCTGCTCTCCTCACTACACTGTCTGCTGCGCTGTACAAGTTCACAGATGTCTCAGAGCGGTGGTGGTGCATTTGCAAAATAAATGTTTTGAAGGAGCAGCAGCGGCGACACGCCGCTGCTAAATGAATGCAGCGGAAACACTGACAACCATGTCTTGCACAATGGCAATAAATCTAACAAAAAAATGAACATGTCTGTGAAAACATGGATGCTTCGCACACATCCTCCCTCTGACAGCATAGAGGATCTATACAATCAGCACAGTTTCAATATGTACACCCAAATAAGTGTCAGCAATTCAGTATCTGACCAAATGTCTCCTCTTCTGTTCCTGAGTTAGGGCATTGAATAAAAGCCGGAAAAGTGTTTTGCAGAACATTATGGTTGGCCTTTGACCTTTTGGGTAAAAGATGCCATCACTTCATCATTATATACTACTTAACATTTGTGTGACATTTTGTCATAATTAACATTCAAATTCTTGAGTTGTGGCCATAAAAAAGTTTTGTGAGGTCACAGTGACCTTTGACCACCAAAACCTAATCAGTTAATTTTTTAGTACAAGTGGACGTTTGGGCCAATTATGAGGAAACTCCCTTGAGGCATTCCTGAGATAGTGCCGGAGAACATAACGCCTTCAGCCCATAGACTGTAAAAAACACATGTAGCCATTGTAACCTGTTAGTTTGTAGACTCCTGTTTTGAAGACTCAAGTTCAGCATTCCGGCCATCGCCATCCTGTTTTTAGCCTCATTGTAGCCTGTAGCTCTAACTGCCTCTCTGTGGACCGCGCTCATGTGTGTGCGCTTGCACAAGACCGTGAGACATGGGCACCGCCTTCATGTTTGTTCACGTGCTTTCGCTGGTCTCTCGCGCAAGCGCACACACATCAGCGCAGTGTACACAGAGGCAGTTAGAGCTACAGGCTACAATGAGGCTAAAAACAGAGTTCAAATGACGTTTTTCCAAACAACTTTTTATGTTGGGGCTTCAGGACACTTGGATCATTACGGACAAGCAGTATGGAGATACTTTGTGCTTTCAATTATGTGTTTTTTGGATGTTTTAATCTGGGGCACCCAGCCTGCATGAGGTGGAGTTGTGCTGCTACCCCCTCTCCCCTTGGATCTCCGCAAGGGATGTGAGGACTCTAAAGCTTCACCTGAGCCTTCCTCGGCATATGGGTGAGTAGGTAATGGCTGAATTTCCATTTTTGGGTGCACTATCCTTTTAAGGCCTTCTTGAGATATTGCAATCAGAAGAATAGGACAGTGACCTTTGACCACCAAAATCTAATCAGTTCATCAATGAGTCCAGTTGAACGTTTGTGTCAAATTCGATTGCCTCGAGGCGTTCTTGAGATATCACAGTCACAAGAATGGGATGGATGGACAGATGGAACAACTCACAACCTGAAAAGATAAGGCCTCTGTTCACAGCTATTGCCAGCATGGATGCATGAAAATATAGAATACTATCATCCTCATACTTTAAAGCAATACTCTCTTTGCAGTGTTTTGAGGAACAAACTCATTGTAGGCAAGTAGGAACTTTATTAGTCCTGAGGTAAATTTAAAGCTACACAATGGAGTTTTTGAGCCCTCAAAATATATATCCAAGATCCTTGTGATGGTACATCATCTCACAATAGGTTGGATGACACCTCCGTCATTGCTTGAGAGCGTCTGTTTCACTTGCACTGGCACTATGCAGTTTCGGGGTTCGGGTAGGAACCCGGACACAAAAAAGACTACAAAATTTGGCTGCTTTACGGCATACCTCATATCCCCCTCCTCGTCATATCCCCCTCCTCTCTTTAGAGTAGTGTAGCCGAACCGAAGTAAACAAAGTTATACGTGGTTGTCATGGCTGAAGTGACAAAGAAAAGGAAGAAGGTGAAGGTGTTGTCCGAGGAGGCAAAGAAAAGAAAAAGGGAGAGCGATAAAACAAGAGCTCAAACAAGGATTAATATTGGCCTGGCTTTCACACGCTGGCAAGAGCTGAAAAAGTGTTAGCCTACATACAGACAGCTTTCATTTTAGTTTGTCTTTAACAGTTTGCTGTTAGCACCGCGAGCGCGATGTGCTTGTGACGACTGCGATTGTAAATCATAATAGCGGAGAATGAGAGACTGTGGACAGAGCAGATTGAAATATGGCTTTCTACATGCTGATCACATGTATTGATAAAGTATTGGCTTGGCTGGCAGAGGTTTTATCGCACTTACTTACAGTACCAAGTGTACTTGTCGTTAACTAGAGTAATTTTGAAGTTATATTCCCTTCATCTGCACCGTGGCCTCTCTGCTGTTGTCTGACTTCACTCTGTTGAGTTTGTGTGTGTGTGTTTGTGTGTGTGTGTGTGTGCGCACTCGCACGCTGTGAGGAGAAGGTCAGCCCTGACATGCAGAGAGCAACTCATTTCTAAGTTTCGAAAATTAATAAATAAATAAAGCAATCGACCTAATCACGTATATACAAAATGCTACAAGACTACTTTACCTGTTCTGAAGACATGATGATCGCGCATTACATGGCCAGCTTCAGGAAGTTCACCGGTATTTTTGCCTTGTCAACAAATGCACACGCAGAAAGATTTTTGTGATAGTTGTAACAGACAATACCATTTTTTGTCTGTAGGGGGACCCTGTGAGGTAAAAAGCACAATCCTCCTATGGCTGTAGTCTCCTGGTTGACTAGTCGATTATTTGGTCGCAATGCTCTCATCTGTCCAAATTCTCATTAGTCGAAGAATTGCCGTGTTACTTTCATAAGGAGGAAAGTGCTAACAGCTTTCCAGGATTAATCCATTATTTCCTACGGCGGGGGGACAGGCTAAGTTACCTGTGAAAATGGGGGTGTTTTCAAAACACCCCCTTTGTTGACAGAAAGTTGGACTCGCCCACCCTCACGCTCAGCGTTGCGGTGACGCAGACCTCCTGTCTGTTTCTGTAAGCTGACACCATTTCCCTCAGTGGAACAAAGCTTGTATTTACTTGTATTTCACAGATAAGAAACAATAAATTGTGAAGACAGTAAAGCCTCCACTAAAACAGCATTTTAAGTCGCGTGCGTGATTTATCCTTCAGGGATTTATACTTCGGGGTTTATCCTGGCTTCATATGAACAGAGGAAATCTCCGCTCGTTGCTAGGCTAATGTATACAATGTAAAATGCCATAGGCTGGTGCTAACAACGTTAGCAATGTGGTGACTATCTTAAACCAAAAATTTAATCAGTCACCTGCGGTGGCTCAGGAATATTCTTAGCACGTACTCCAGTCCATTAAATTAAACTGTCCAGAAGAAGTTTCTCGTTTGGGTGACATTCCCATTTATTGCAAAAAATATAAATCCAAAAGAAAAGGGTTACATACCAAATTATGTCTTGAAGCTTGTCTGATTGTATGTGGTTTTTTTTCTTCATGTCGGCATGTTAAGCTTGTATTTTCGGTCTCTGGAGACGCTCCAATAAATTCGCCTATACAGTATTGTACCAAATTGGCCTTTGTTTTACTGTGTTTCATACACCGGACGCCTTGGTTATCGTCTAGAAATGAGCTTGTAATTAATTTATTTTCTTTATTTTCTGTGAAGTTAAACACATGACTAATGATAATTAAATGTCTGCTCGCTGTCCGTGGTGCTGAAATATGCGCCGAAATAGGTCCGATGTTTTCACTGCTCTCACCAAGTCGTGCATTACATGCAGACATGAGGTATTATGAATGTGAGAAACAGCTTCATGTCCTTTGAAACAGTTTTCAATAGCATAATTCTGACAGGTCAAAGACCAAAGTGAAGTTTTATATAAGTTCATATTTTGAAACTCCATCATCAGTAGCTCTGTGACGTCATGTCATATTGCCATACCTTAGATTTTGCTGAAACGATGCCCCTGTGTTTCGCACTGCTCATTGAGTGAGCAACAACCCTTTACTAGCGCCGCAAAATCCAAGCCATAATTCAAAGGTCAAACTTGCCTTTTATGAAAATTAAATAGAAATATTTAAATAGAAAAGGTTAGAAATAGCAATAAAAGAATGTAAAATAAACATTAAAGTTAGTGAGTGTTGGATTCTGTACCTGATATGAAGTGATCACTACACAAGCGGAATCTGTTGCCTATGGGCTCCCACCGCTCTGTTTTCTTCTGCTCGCGTCATGCACGTTTTATGGCAGTAATCCATCTCCGCCGTCTTTCGTAATGTTTCATGATTTGATAAAACGCTCTCCCCTTCACGTATCGACTGTTCTGACACCCAAGGGCACAACAGCTGTCCACCATGTTCACTTTTATATGAATACAGCCCAAAGAAGAGACAAGTCAGCTGTTAGCTGTCTTATGCTTGGCAGTCAGTTGAACAGCGCACTTTTCTGCCATTAGGTTCGTTCGAGATGAGCCAGGCCTGCGCAGATTCGATCACCGGCGATCGGCGCACAATGCATGCGCGTTAGTTTTGTGTCCGACTTCATCCCGACTTGCTCCGACTTATTACAAAAGTGGACGGCGATAAAACCGCGAGAGCGAGGCGGCCGCAGTTTTTAGAGCCAGGCGCTGCAGTTGCTCTCCACCGACTGCAGGCTCTCACCTGATCTAACAGCTGATTGGTTCAGATGTCAACTCAACGATATGACGTTTTAGATAAACTACTCATTTGTGTGGATTTTTAGAGATTAAGATTGTATTTGTCTGATTTGAAGGTTTATTCTGTGAACAGAAAACATGTTGTGTGACTGATGGTGAAGTTTAGTCACCAGAGACTAAAAACATTCATCATAAACTACACACAGTCTACTGTGTATTGGCACTGGACTTTGATAATCATTGAAGTATTTAGCAACACAGAGACTTGTGGTCAGTGGGATGTGAGGACTCTTAAAATAACATCAGATGTGAAGCCCTGACTATATCTGACTGAGCCTTAATGAAAGCGGTTGTCTTGTATTTTTTTTCCTCTGAAAATATGAACCTTATAGTCAAGCACTGTTTATTCAGCCTCTGTAGTTGAGGGGACAGGTCAAACTGATATGATGCTGATTTACAGGAGAATTCATGTCAAATGGAGGATAAACCATGAACATAAACTACAGATCACCTGTCAAGCATTTTAATAAATTAATCTATCATAATTAAAACAACTGGAGACTGAAAACAAACTGATATATGGGTCTGATCATTTTTTTTAATGAATTGACGTCATTCCAGACAGGATGTTAGTGTGTCTGTGACTTCCTGTAGGCTACGGACTGAAGGCTGCTGGAAACTGTCGGGAAACTGTCCGACTTCACCGCAGCTTTTTGTCACCGCCCCCCACTGCGGCCGCCTGCTCTCGTCTACTTTTCAGGCGAGGGGCAGTTCATCTCGAACGAGCCTAATATGGCATTGTTTTGATTTTGACTGTTGCATGCCGGGATTGCGTGATGTCAGCTACCAGAGCTCTATTTCACCACATCTAAAGCACATAAAACAACACAGATAGGCTATAGGCCTACAGCGCCCCATGGTATCTTGGCGACGTAATTGCAGCCAAAGGCCTGTCAGTCATGGGAGAATATCGTCGTTCTTTTGGAAAACATGTCCTTATTTTGGACTAGTTATTTATCACGCTAATGTAAATAATACTCATTATATTGAAAAATACATAATTTGTGAAAAAATAGTGGTTGTTAATGTTTTTTTAGAGACCCCCACAGATGTATGGTTTTACAGTTTTTGTGTTAGCTAGTGCCCTCTTTATGGGAGCTCAGCTCCCACTGGCTCCCACATAGTTTGAACCGTGCCTTCTCATACTGGGCTGAATCCATCTCTCTACAGGGGAGTGTTACCAGGAGAAAGAGGTACGTTGTTCTCAAATTGTTTTATTTCTGTCTGTTTTACTTTCATTAATAATAATAATAATAATAATAATAATAATGATATTATTATTATTGGTGGTTGAGGGGGAAATCATGCCTTACTTTCCTCTTTTGGCAAGACGTTAACTTTTTCATTAAGTTAAAATGAGAAAAATCATGCACTAAAATGGAAAACTGCTTTGAAGTTCATTCAACTTTGCACAAAACTCACAATCCATTTTGTGAGTTAAAGCTGAACTAATTTTTATTTTCATGTAAACACTGAGTCCAATGACTGTGTGTAAACTGCAAGATGGTGTTTGCTATGTCGAACCCACAGGTAATTATCACTTGAGTTTGCAGTTCCCCTCAGCGCTCTTAACCGTTGTAACACCTTTCAGCTCAGTGTTTTGGTTTTACGGCAGGCATCTTTTCAGTTTTGGTTGAGTCTCACAGGCCTCATTAACATATTTTATTAGACATCAAAGAAAGCTCTGATCAACCTATTGTGTACCACCTGCCAATCAGTAGACAGACAAAGTTATCAAGTGGCTGGTGAACACATGGTATGTAGCAGCTAAAAAACATTTATTCCTAAGGGCAAAGTTATAGGTGGTCTGTCACCTTGGATTAGTAAGTAATTACATCTTATTGGCAGTTTGACACATATTAATGTCAAGTGAGCTAAATTTTTGTGTGCTGCAGCCCAACTTTCCTTCCATCTGATGCTATCTTTTACACTGTGGCTAGGTGTTGGAAAGCATCCATGAAGGTATGATAGCCCATGTAACATCTGCTAATATAGTGTAAAATGCAGTCCACAGCCCCAACAGGCTTAAGTGTGGTTTATACTAGCTGTAGTGGTCAAAGTATGAGGTTCGCATGCCAGAAAATGGTGTTATCACCCCTTTTACCAAGATTACAAAGGCCCTAAAAATTGTTGCAATGCTTGGTCATGCACCTCTGAACTTTTGTAAATAGTTCCCCACTGCTTGCGCTGAGCTTTTCAGTTCAGTAGGGAAGACTGGCCAAGCAGAATCGCATGCAAAGGACATGTACACAAATGCGATTTTTGGTGGTACGCTGGCATTTACTGCTGTTGGCAGGCAGCCTACTTTCAGTAATGTTCTTTCACTAACACTCATTGAATTCTTATTTTTCCACAGATTGCTTTATTAGTACACTCCCTGGCATTTCGGAGCATATTTCAGTGAACAACACGATGTGCAAGATTGTAGCTTATAAAGAAAGTCCATCAGAGGTAACAGTACAAATCCTTTTGGAATTTATTTTGAGGTGAGATATGCATTGCTACACTGGATCTCAGGGTTCCCCACCTGCCATATGCTACTGTAACCCCTGGATATCCCCCACTGGAACTGGTGGAGACCAAAATAGTGCTAACAGGAAAGTGAATGTTGGACTTACATATACCAATAACTTGGGCATGTGGCACCATTTAGCTGTCAATGTTTCATTTACCTTTAAAAACAAACTGACAGCTCAATTGCCAAGTCAAAAGTAAGATAGAAATTTTCACATCATGCTAAGTACAAACTGACTTTTACCACTACTCATATTGCCACTCAAAAAAGTGTGTAAGAGACTTGAGGTCCAAACCCTACAGATAATACAGAGGTCCTCTTGAAATGTAACACCCAACTCACTAATGGTGTAAAGTATACCTTAAGTTACTAACTTACCTGCATAAAGCACATTTGTGATTTGGAACATAAAACAGCAAACTCATCTGCAAACTACAAACTACTCACTCCAGCACAATGCTTGGTAGGAAATGTTGGCGTCACTACAGTAATATGCACCTTATAAAGGTAAAGTAAAGGTAAAGTTCCACTGATTGTCACACACCTGAGTGTGTGAAATTTGTTCTCTGCATTTGACCCATCCCCTGAGGGAGCGGTGAGCAGCAGCGGTGCCGCGCTCGGGAATCATGTGGTGATCTAACCCCCCAATTCCAACCCCTGATGCTGAGTGCCAAGCTGGGAGGCAATGGGTCCCATTTTTTTAGTCTTTGGTATGATCCGGCTGGGGATCGAACCCACAACCTCCCAGTCCCAGGGCAGACACTCTACCACTAGGCCACTGAGCTGAGCTTGTGTCAATCAGAATTACAATATCACAAAATCGTATACTGTGAATATCTTATATTCAATCTTATGTACGTATCAGTAGTGAGAAATTTTTTAAACTTGCCACATAAGAGACACAAAGGTAACACTGGATGTACGTATGTATGTATGTATGTATTAGAAGCCAGACAAAAAGCCAGCCCTGTCTCTCTGCCCCCTCACCTTTGAAAGAGCTTCTCCTCGTTGGCCTTGAGGTTTTGTTTGATTCCTCCTGTGAAGTGGTTGATCCTAGCGTCACAGCTCAGGTTCTTTGGTTTATAGCAGAACCAAGGCTCGCCTGTACGGACATCAGTGTAGTTGCACAGCCGCTGCTGGGTTGGACGTAGGCAGACATTACAGATAATAGTTTCAGAGAGTGAGCCTGAGCGGAAGAGGCTCTTTAAGTAAATCCTGTCAGGCTGCTCTCTGGTAAGCCTGTCCAGCACAGTGATAGCCTCACTAGGATGAACCAGCATCACCTGATTGAATAGAGAACCAGTTTTTATTAATTCCAAGTCATGTTCAGTGATATCAACAAAGACAAATACGGTGAAAACAACTTGAGACACTTCTGCATAAACTACACTGATGAATGAAAAATGACCATTCACTAAGCCCCTCCCTCAAACAGCAATTGTCCAATCATAGCTAAGCAATTGACTCTAGGTGTAGTAGGTCTGTCAACCTTTGGATGTATTAGGTAGGTATGACGAGCCACAGTGCACACTAATATTATAGGCCTGTACAGATTTAGACAGAAATGGTTTGACTTCATGGAGTCTGTTTCTGACAGTTTGGTCAGAAACATGCACACCAGTAGCCTGCTGTGGGTCATTTCGTAGAAGCTCTGGCAGTATCCTCCTGTTACTCACACAAAGGAACAGATACTGGTCCTGCTGCTGGGTTGATGCCCTGTTTAGCTCTCCTAGTGTAACAACCGGTCTCCTGGTATCTCCTCCATGCTCTTGAGACTGTGCTGGGAGACACAGCAAACCTTCTTGTGATGGCACGTATGGATGTTCCATCCTGGAGGAGCTGGACTACCTGTGCAACCTGATTGGGCTGCATGTACTGCCTCATGCTACTAGTAGTGACAAGGACAGTAGCAAAATACAAAAATGGAGTAGAATCAGTCAGGAAGGATAAGGAGAGCAACTGTCTGTAACCATTCCCTCTTTGGGGGTTGTCTTGCATTGTCTTGCCTAGTTCAAAGATGCAGTCCATTGAATACTGCCTTTATGCTCCCTACTCCTGAGGATGGCGAGCATCGTGATTGTGAAATTCTGACGACTACCCTTTCTCAAGCCTGTCCACACTTATTTGATGTTCCTCTTCCTGATGCTGATAATCCCATTCTTTATTTTGTTAATGGCAGTTCTTGTTCAGTTCAGCTCTGTTCCCTAGATGCTGGTTATGCTGTGAAAACTCATGACTCCATTGTTGAATCTGACAAGTTACCTGAGCACTTTCTGCTCAACATGCTGAATTGGTTGCATTGACACATGCCTGCTCTTTAGCCTCCAGCCAAAATGTTTCAGTTTTACAGATTCTATATGCTTTTGGATGTTGCCATGATATTTGGGGAAACAGAGGTCATCTTATTTCATCTGGCATCCCTATAAAAAACTCTCAACAAGATTCAGTTCTTCTCCAGGCTATGCTCCTCCCAAACAGAGTAGCTTTTGTGAAGTGTGATGCTCATACCAGAAGCACTGATTTGGTGTCACAAAGGAATGAGACAGCCAAGGCTGCGGCTAAACAACAAACGCAGGAGAGGGATAGTTGATATGAAACAATTTTGGTATGCCCCAGGTGTAAACACAGTAAATGGACCTGCATTTGTATAGCGCCTTTCTAGTCATCTAGTGACCACTCAAAGCGCTTTTTACACTACGAGTCACGTTCACCCATTCACACACACATTCATACACTGGTGGCCGAGGCTACCATACAAGGTGCAACCTGCTACTCAGTTTTAACACACTCACACACCGATGGAACAGTCATCGGGAGCAATTTGGGGTTCAGTATCTTGCTCAAGGATACTTCGACATGCAGCCTGGAGGAGCCTGGGATCGAACCGCTGATCTTTCGATTGGTGGACGACCCGCTCTACCTCTGAGCCACAGCCGCCCAGTATGCAAAAATATGGTAGCAATGTGCCTCATTTGTCAACAAACATTGGAAAAACAGTCAAAACACAACAGGCTGCCCACCCTCCCCTGTGGGGATCATTCTTAGACATCCAGATTGATTTTGTACTGATGCCCAAAGACATGGGTTTTAAATATATTCTGGTGCTTGATATGTTTCAAAATGGGCTGAGGCTTATCCATGCAGGAAGGCAGATGAAGCCAAAGTAGTAAAGAAGCTACTAAATGAGTTCATTACCAGATTTGGTGTTCCGGTGACCATTAATAATGGAAGAGGGACACATTTTACAGGAAGAGTAATGACAGAGGTATGTAAGGCTTTACATATCGTACAGAAATTCCACACGCCATACCGTCCACAGTCTGCAGGAGCAGTGGAACAAAGGAATCAAAATCTGAAGAGTTAAAATGGCCTCCTGTGAAAGAGTCACCACAACACATTGAGGATTCAGCTGGGTTGTAGCCAGATTGCCTAGGTGACCGAACTACAGACCAGGAAAAGAAGTAGAGGGTGATAATATTGGGATATTATTTGAAGAAGCCTAAGGAAAGAGAGGGGTGAACGTAGCTTGCCAAGCTACCACCTAAGTGACAGCAGTAGACGACTGTGTCACCATGGAGAGATCAACATGCCTCCTGAAAATGAGAGAGAAACTGAAAGTGTGGCCTTAGGCCATGGGGCCCGGTCAGGCTTAGCCTGAATAGATAACATGTAGCCGTCACCCTGTGGTCCCACCACTGGAAGAGAACTTGGT
The DNA here is from genome assembly GCF_011397635.1 of Epinephelus fuscoguttatus. NCBI lineage: Eukaryota > Metazoa > Chordata > Actinopteri > Perciformes > Serranidae > Epinephelus > Epinephelus fuscoguttatus. The sequence continues at coordinate 29,697,095 of NC_064773.1, read as the reverse complement.
GTGGGGGGCATTGTGTGCCAGACGGCAGGTAGGGGCGGGGCCCCTGGTGTGGCAGACTGGCTCTGGGGACGTGGATTGTCACTTCTCTGTTGGGGAAGGAGCTAGATATGGTTGGGCCCACCTTCATGTGCAGCACTGGTTCTGGAACCAAACTCCTGGAGAGGGGCTGGAGTCTTGCCTTTTCTGGAGTTGCCCAGGGTGAGAGGCACCAGGGGGGTCGGGGATACTCACAAGCTCCCGGCTGAGTGCTGCTGTTTTTGGGTTCTCCCTGTTCAGTGAGAGGGTCACCTCGATGTGACTGCGGGTCGCAAACAGAAGGTCTCTGACTGTTGTTCATGCGTATGCATCGAACAGCCGTACGGCCTACCCAGCCTTCTTGGAGTATCTTGGTGGTGTCCTGGAAGGGGTGCTGGCTGGGGACTCCATAGTTCTTCTGTGGGACCTAAACGCTCACGTGGGCAATGATGGAGAAACCTGGAGGGGGGTGACTGGGAGGAACGGCCTGCCTGACCTGAACCCAAGTGGTGTTTTGTTATTGTACTTCTGTGCAAGTCATGGACTGGCCAAAACAAACACCATGTCCGAGCACAGGGAGGGTCATAAGTGTACCTGGTACCTAGATTGATGATTGACAATGTGGTTGTATCATCAGATATGCGGCCATGTGTCTTGGACACAGGTGAAGAGAGGAGCAGAGCTGCCAACTGATCACTTCCTGGTAGTGAGTTGAATCAGATGGTGGGAAGGCTGCCCGACAGACCGGGTAAACCCAGACGTGTAGTGAGGGTGAACTGGGAAGTTGGCAGTCGCTGAAGCCAAAACCCGGGTGTTGGAGGAGTTTGGGGTAGCTATGGCGACTTTCATTTGGCCTCAAGGAAGTTCTGGCAGACCATTAAATGCTTCAGGAAGGGAAAGCAGGGCTCATCTCAGGCTGTGCTCAGCAGAGAAGGAGAACTGCTGACCCAAACTTGGGACATTGTCGAGCGGTGGAAGGAGCACTTTGAGGAACTCCTGAACCCTGCCGTCATGTCCTCCGTGGAGGAGGCAGAGCCAGAAGACTTGGGGGAACTCTTGCCCACATCCCTGGCAGAGGTTGCTGAGGTAGTCAAAAAGCTCCTCAGCGGCGAGGCGCCAGGTGTGGATGAGATTCTCCCTGAGATGTTCAAGGCTTTGTCTTGGCTGACACGTCTTTTCAGTGTTGCGTGGAGGTCAGGTACTGTGCCTGCAGAGTGACGGTTCCCATTTTCAGAAAAGGGGACCAGTGGGTGTGCTAGAACTATCAGGGTATCACACTGCTCAGCCTCCCAGGTTAAATTCATTCCAGGGTGCTGAAAAGGAGGCTCCGACCAATTGTCAAACCTCTGATTCAGGAGGAGCAATGCGGATTCCGTCCTGGCCGTGGAACAGTGGACCAGCTCTTTATCTTTGCTAGGCTGCTGGAGGGTCATGGGAGTTTGCCCATCCAGTCTACATGTGCTTTATAGACTTGGAGAAGGCTTACGGCCGCGTCCCTCAGAGGGTCTTGTGGTGGGTGCTGCGGGAGAACGGGGTACTGGGCTCGCTGCTACAAGCCATCCGGTCCCTGTATGACCAAAGTGAGAGCTGTGTCAAGACATTGTGAAGACATTGATGATTAATACCAACAAACATGTTGCCCAGATAGAATATATCCATAAGTGTGTTGTCCTGTCAGTACAAAAGGAGGAAAACGTTGAAATGTTGATGAAGAGTAGTAAATGATGAAGGAGATCATAGTCAGAATGACTAAGCAGTTAACCTCACCTGCTGCTTAAAATATAAGATGTTCGCTTTGCAAGAAAATGAGAAGTGTGAGATTAAAACCAGAGGTATGCTATTATCAGATTTAACTACTGTCACATTTTAAATAATCATTGTATTATTGTGTATGTAGTGTCATCACGGTGACTCATTTCCATTTTGGGGTGTATGTGATGCTCCAGACAAGACCAATTCCTGACCAAAAGATACAAGAGGAAACTGCAAGAGTTGATGTAATGGAAGACTAACTGTATTTTCTCATTATCAGTCTGCACCTAGTTTATCATTCACAGAACGAGACAGAACAAAATAGCTCAAAACAAAACAGCCTGCAGCATGTAAAAACTTAAGTAATGGTCAAAGCTGTAACATAGAATATTTAAGGTGTGTTGACTGAGTCATGTCATCAGTTCGTGCAAGTTAATGTTCCACCTTAAAAATCCCGGCAGTCGGCACAGTTAATGAAGTTACTTTGTCTCTGACTGCGGCTGCTGCAAGAGGCAGCAAAACATCCTTATATTTTATCGTTACCAGTCTACATATCAAACTCTCAACTCAAACCCACAATATGAACAGTGACTCCTGCCTCGAAACCAGCCACAACTGAGCCCTGAGCAAAGTGACCGTCCGCTACTGACCAATGAACAGACCGCAGTGTTCACAGCTCCACCTTGTAGTACCAGATCTGTGTGCTTGTTACCCCAACTGAAGGGGTACCAAAAATTGTAACGGTAAAGAACGGTTCCATTGGTACCATCCACAGCTCTTCCCAATGGAAATGGAAAAAAAGCGTACCGAACTGAACCATACCATACCATACCATAATGCATGGTGGAAATAGGGCTTTAGAGGATATGGTGGATGGGAGACTCCGGAGAGAGCGGATATTCATGGACCAGCAAGACCTACTGGCCAACGATAATGAGTGGCTTACGAGCCGGTTCCGACTGCTGCGTGCAGTGTTGCTGGATCTCTGTGCTTCGTTGGGCCTGGCATTGCCAAGAAGCACCAAGCAGGAACCAAGCTGTACCAGTGCTGTGCTGCACAATGTGGCACAGCTTGACACGGATGCTGGCCCCGACCTCTACCCCCAGGCATTTGAGCCAAATGCTGCTGCTGCTGCTGCACACAAGAGTCTGGATGTGATGCATCGTTTATGAAAACAAAACATATTTTAAGAAACCATTTGAGTCAAGAAAATCAGATTGTTTGTCAAACAGCTATGGCAACTGTGTCCCCCATTTAGAGTGTTTATTTCAGACAGTCACTGAAACTGACCGTCAGCTTGAAACATCCCTCGGTTTTCTGTCTGAATAAATCAACACAGATAGCCTTAACACCTTCATATCGGACCACTTCTTCTTGACTTCTAACAGTCTAAGTTGGCAGCATTAACAGCATCTGCCAGCTGCCACTCTGCTGCATTTTTAGCCTTAGTAATGCCCATACTGAGTCCACCAAACAACACTGTCTTTCTGTTATCAACTTCCCCAACACGGACTTCAACTCCACTCTGTTTGAAGTTTTGTTTTTTTAACTTTTCTTGCTGTGTTTGCCATGCTCTCCTTTGTGCAGTTTCTTGTTTATGAATATTAATTCAGGGCATTTCACTGGCTATTTGTGGGCATCTATGGATGGGGCAAGACACTCGTTCATCTGTGCCACATTTCAAGTTGATTGTGATTTATAAAAGGGAAACAGGCATGGGACATGTAGTCCATGTAGAAAAAGCATATAGTTTTGTTATAGAATGCTATTGACTGTTTTACCCTTAAAAATTAAAACCATGATGGGTGTGCCTTTCTGATGGCATATATAGCAAGTGGAACTTTTTTTAAATTTGATTTGAATTTTTCTTTGAACACAGGCGAGGCAAAGTGACAATCTGAATCACTCACAAGTGTCTTTTCTCCTCCCAGCTCATTGTTGGAGGGTGTACTGCAACTGCATTGCCTGCACTCACTGGCGTAATTTTTAGTGGGGACGGTGGGGTCGTGTCCCCACCAATAATTTGGTACACAAACGGTTAACCACTAGTCGCGGCAGGGTTGCCAACGGCATAGACGTCGGAACTAGGGGTGCGGGGGGTGCGGGGGTTGCGGGGGGTGCGGCTGCACTCCCTCCCATCTGCCCGCTCCATGCTGTCGGAGGTGGAGAAGCTCATTAAGCTCTGTCTGGCCCTGCCCTACCCTGGAAATCCAGAGTTCTCGCGAGAGCACAATTTGAATTTGCTCAGAGAGTCACTCTGGCAATCAGTAATGATGCTCATTACCTATGCCCATGAAACCGAGCTGCACCAATCACATCGGTGTATCTGATATAGGCGGGCCAGAGGTGAGCTAAACAGATGACGACAGTGCTGCGACAACAAAGTCCAGAATCAGTCAGTAAACATTGCGAGATGGCTACGGATGAACACCAGTTGTTTGAAATGGCTGTGGCCGCTAAAATGAATGAGTTAGACTTGGCTTTTTCTCTAAAAGAGGAACAGAAGACGGCGCTCGAATCTTTCCTTTGCAAGAAGGACATTTTTGCTGTTCTGCCGACCGGATACGGCAACAGTCTAATCTACCAGTTAGCTCCGCTGGTAGCTAAGCGTATACGTCGCCCCGTGTATTGTTCTGATTGGTCGTAGTGTTATCCAATTGCGTGCAGTGATATTTTCAAATGCATGCTTGGTGCTGCCCCTCGAGTTGGGCCATTTTCATTACTCATGGCCAGACCCCAAATCTAGAAAGATTTAGGGTCTGGATTTCCAGGCTAGCCCTGCCCATATCTGTCACGGCATCCAAGCGCTCTTTCTCAGCCTTGCGCAGGCTGTAAACCTGGCTGCACAACACCATGACACAGGAGAGACTTTGGCCATTATGATCGCTCACAGTGACCTTATGGATGAAAGTGATGTCTCGACCTTGCTTAAAATCTTCATCAGTAGGTCAACTGAGAGAAGGTCCACTTTTGGAAATGCATGAAAGCCCTGAGTCAGGAGCGCAGACTTTTCTTTTTTTCATTCAAGGTTACAAATAATGCTGTTATGTTCCTTAAATAGCTTGATTTAGTTAGTTTCATTTTCTTAACAATAAAGATGTCGTGTTCATCCATTCTAGTTCTCTTATAACTGCATGTTATTATAAAATAACTTCAAATCAAATCCTTAATCATTGATAAGTGTGCGTGCTTCCCCCACCCCTCCCAACAAAAATCCCACCCCCCCCCCTCAGAAAATAGTTCCGACGTCCATGGCCAACACTCTGCCCAACCAATTCTCACACCAGTGATGAACGCTGGAAAAAATGCTGGCAGCTGAGTATTTTAAATTAATTTCAAACAGTTGAAGTTTGCAGCCAGACTTCAGAGAGGGGAGAGGGGAGGAGAGGGGCAGACTAATGATTCTGTGGAAAACTACTCTCTGATTGGTGCGCAGTCCTTATTTGCGCTTTGATTGGCCAGCTCTAGTCTCACAGTCAGCCGACTACGCTGTCATGTTGTGCTCTGAATCAATCGCCCAGACGAGACGTGTGCTGCTGGGCGCTGCGGTGTGTTAACTATGTTCAGCAAACCAGCCAGCAAGAAGCAAAAAACCTTGCACAGTTTCTTCCAAACAAACCATGTAAGTTGAGTAATGCTGTTGCATGTAGATAATGTTAGCTAAATGATGACTAATTAATAGATGCTAATATATCAAGTTAAGCTAGTTAACAAGCGTACTAATGTTATTGTTACTTATGTTATATCTACTGAATGCAGGTTCACTTGTGAAGACCCTGCAAGTCAGGGTGGCTTTGAATGAATGTAGGTATTGCCAATCTCCAGAATGCTACCCCTAAACCCACCAGAATGCAGGAAGTCACATCTACATCCCAAACTTTCTGGGGGAGGACCCCCAGACCCCCACTATACCACCATTGTCTCTCTCTGTATGGTATTTGTATGTGAGGTATTAGGCCCTATCCATTTCCAGCGGACAACCCAAAAATCCGTTAGGATGCGGGGGATCAGGATCGCATCTACCAAATCAGTTGACAAACAAATTTTATGTGTCGGCTTAAGACTGTTGACTGATAAAATAACACAATGATGCATGCCATGTGACCAGTGAAATGTGCTTATTCAAAGAACTCGTCATCAAGATAATCTGATCTGACTTTACAACTGTATTTATGCATTATTTTATTTTATAAACAAGTGCCAATACAAAAAATATAATATAATATAAAAAATACACCCTTGTGTGCACTGTCCATATTTACGCCCCTGATTAAAAATGTTTAGGGAGGGCTGTCATTTTCAGCCATTCCAAAACCAAAAACACGACAGGAAAAGTGCAACAAATAAATAAATTAAGGTAATCACTTCTGTTTGTCTCCACTAATGTAATTTGCTAATCTTAGCATGAACAGCTACAGAGTATTTACAGAATATTTCACATTACATTATTTTGTGGTGTTACAGGTTATGTAAAAAAAAAAAAAAGTCTCATTCCCAAATTAACACTCCTACTGTGTAGTATTTTCCCAATGTGTAGCCCTAACATGCATAGTAACAGTAACTTGTGTGTGTGTGTGTGTGTGTCTCTTGGTGGTGGGGGTTAATTAGCAATCAGCTGGAGCTTAGATAAAGCACATCTACAGTACAACCACATTTAACATGATAGTTTTTAGCATCACCTCAACCGTCTCCTTCCCAGGGTAAAGAGAATACAGCAGAGTAGCTCCCATTGAGATGATCCACCACTTGCCCAGCTACACCTGCACCAAGCATCAGGTTGTGGAGCCGGGCGAGTAAGAAGTCCCCCCCATACTTCTTGGGATGGCCGTGGAAGTCAGACATTTCTATCATAACCTCCAGCTGATCCCCTACATGCCACTGTCCTCCTCCCCTCCTTGGGAGAATGGTGAAGGTGCTGTGAGCTGGATCACTGGTCTGCTCCAGGGAAAGAGGAGCTGTCAAAAGTGGAGTTTCAGGCCAAGCAATGGAGTCTAGTAGGAGGCGTTCCTCCAGAGCGTCCTCAGGGGAGACTGGCTGGAAGGTGCAGAAGCTGTGATTCATGTCAGGATCAGTGGAAACTTTTGGGACGATGATGGTGGAGTTCATTTCATGCTGAAACTGCTGGGGGGTCAAGAGAGAGATGGTGACAAAGATGCATCAAACAAATGCACTGAAAGTAAATTAAATGAATAACGCAAAAACAAATACACATTGAAACCCACTTTTGAAAACAAAGTGCTTAAAACTGACTAACATTGAACATTTTAAACAGGTTCCACCCTTCAAGTGATCATACTAAAACCAAGCTCTCACCTCCAGAACCTCCATGGTACGTAGCACAAAGATTAAGATGGCCACAGCCAGAAGGAGGAAGATGGCGCTGTACTCCCTTCTTATACAAGCTCTGGCCTTCATGATAGTCTTCATCTGTGACTGCAGGACAGCACTGTGACTACTTTCTCTACTAGTGGATTAAAATAAACAGAAAAACAGGATGTAAAAACTTCAAAAATGAACAAAAATGGTTAAAAAATACACAAGGATGGGTAAATGTATAAATATGGTTAAAACAGTATATGCATAATTAAAATGCAATAGAAATATGAGTCATAATCTTTACTATTCAGAGGTAAAAGGTTGAAGTTCATGCAAAAGACTGTAGTTTGTTTGATGCCCACATCATGACCCACCATGGATGTATTAAGAGACCTGGAGCCGGTTGCACCACCTCTCACTAAGTGTTTACTAACCTTAGTAAAAGTGTAAGTGTTTACTAAATCAAGATTTAGTCATTACTAAATTAAAATGGGTTGCACCAATTTTACTAGGAATCACATAGAGCTAGTAATTACTAAGTGTTTACTAAATATTTACACCTACCCTAAGGGTTGTGTAACTGTTACCTAGTTTGCCGACACAGGATCAAAACCAACTGAAGAAAACAGCAACTGTGGCTCGTTTAGAGAGGCTTGCTCTACAAAACAGAGAACCTGCCGTTAGGAAAAGGGTTTTGAGAGATCGAATCCACCCTTTGGATGTGTATGATGACTTCGATATTTACTGTCGGTACCGGTTCAGGCGCGACCAGACAATGTGGATCATTGACATGCTGGCTCCGGCAATTGAGCACGGGTCCGAGTCAAACGGGGCTCTACCTCCGTCGCTACAAGTGACAATCGCGTTGCGATACTTCGCTACGGGGTCGATGCAGAATGTGGTTGGGGACACGATCCAAGTCCACAAAAGTACTGTGTGCCGGGCAGTGCGTCGGGTGGCGCTGGCGTTGTGTGGGCACCTCAACGACTACATTAGCGTAATGTTTATCGTTTTAATATACACTGGATTAGCTGCAATAGTAGCCTTAACAAACTGTGCCACTAACGTAACAGAGCAGCCAAAAGTTAACGGTTGTTTTCCGTTGTTACCCTAACTTACCTAACGTTAGGCTCCCAGATAGAAACTGACTTAACTTTTAACCGATTTGACACTAATTCAACGTTGAATCAAAATGCTATCTGGGCGAATGTTACGCATCCCAAAACGACAACGCTACACAGTTTGTATGATACATATCGTTTGCGGTTGGCTACTTACCGACTGCAGAGACTGTGGAGTATCTTGCCCGGCTGCGCCCAGCTATTCCTGTGTACATTCTGCTCCGCACGCTGATTGGGTAGCCAAGTATGGGGTGCCGTTTGTAAAGTCTCTCACGCTGAAAATAACATCAACATTTTGCCACATTTAGCTTCAAACAATGTTTAAAAAAGTATTGTGATTTTTTTAACGTCACCTTTTACCACATTTACAGCAATATTTGTTAACTTAGAAATATATTAAATAGTTAAATCTAAATATTAAATGTGGCACCTAAATGTTAAATGTTAAATCTAAATATTAAATCTAAATCTAAATGCTAAATCTAAATCTAAATATTAAATCTAAATCTAAATCTAAATGTTAAATCTAAATGCTAAATATAAATATAAATATAAATATAAATATAAATATAAATGTTAAATCTAAATATTAAATCTAAATCTAAATCTAAATGTTAAATCTAAATGTTTTGGGTGAAACTAAATATTTAGCTAATATGCAAATTCACACTGCCGGTCACTGGAAGTACCAAAATAAAAGCTCGAGATGGTCAGACTGTTTATAGAATCAAATAACGAATTAAAACCAACTTATCGGGGGAAATGGACACTTGAACATACATTAGCGTGATAATAACTACCTAAAATAACAAGAAACGTGTTTGGAGAAATTTTATTTGACGTGTACTTTGAGTTGTTAGTGTCCCTTCGGAGGGATTAACAACCTAAGCTAAGCTGACAACCGTCAGTTCTTAGCCCCGTTAGCAGTGTCTGTAATGACTCATTAACTCTTAAACGGTCCGTGAAAAAAATATTTTTTTCCAGCGGATGTCTTAGTTACAACATGATTGAGCTAGCAAAGCAGTTTTGTGTTGCGATGTGTGGTATTTATTCAGTTTTGGGAAATCACGATGTCTAGAAAGCATCAGCGGCCGCAGCAGCAGCAAAGCTATCAGGACGTCATCTGTTAAATGTCTCCCGTTGTCGGATACGACATGAAACTACTCCAGTTAGCTCAATCATGTTGTAACTAAGACATCCGCTGGAAAAAATATTTTCTTCACGGACCGTTTAGAGTTAGTGAGTCATTACAGACACCGCTAACGGGCCTAACAGCTAACAGTTAGCCCCGCTAATCAACGATAACCATGTTATTAATTTCAGACCGTGATAGTAATGTTTGTTCAGTCATAGTGTTTATAGGCTTTACAAACACCAGATTAGTCTAAACGGTGATACAGTGACGTGAAAAACGTGAGATGTGCATATATATATGTTGCTAAACTCCAGCGCTGGTATTCTACCCGGAAGTATTTGTAAACAACAAGGTGATTCCTTCAGAAGGGACACTAACAGCTCAAAGTACACATCAAATAAAATTTCTCCAAACACGTTTCTTGTTATTTTAGGTAGTTATTATCACGCTAATGTATGTTCAAGTGTCCATTTCCCCCGATAAGTTGGTTTTAATTCGTTATTTGATTCTATAAACAGTCTGACCATCTCGAGCTTTTATTTTGGTACTTCCGGTGACCGGCAGTGTGAATTTGCATACTAGCTAAATATTTAGTTTCACCCAAAACATTTAGATTTAACATTTATATTTATATAGCATTTAGATTTAACATTTAGATTTAGATTTAGATTTAATATTTAGATTTAGATTTAGCATTTAGATTTAGATTTAACATTTAGATTTAGATTTAGATTTAGCATTTAGATTTAGATTTAATATTTAGATTTAACATTTAACATTTAGGTACCACATTTAATATTTAGATTTAACTATTTAATATATTTCTAAGTTAACAAATATTGCTGTAAATGTGGTAAAAGGTGACGTTAAAAAAATCACAATACTTTTTTAAACATTGTTTGAAGCTAAATGTGGCAAAATGTTGATGTTATTTTCAGCGTGAGACACTTTACAAACGGCACCCCATAGCCAAGTTGTTGTCGTCACGTCATGTGACTAGTAACCACTTACGCATCTACTACATATGGGATTGCGTAAACTGGTCTGGTGCAACCGAAATTAGTGAACAACTAGTTGCAAACTAGCTAGTAATTCCTAAGGGTTTAGTAGTGATTTAGTAATTACTAAATCCTGAATTTAGTAGAGAGATACGCCAAACTGGTGCAACCCCACTCTGGATACAGCATTGGAGGCAGGCCCCTGTTCATTCCCATGAAAGCTGCTCAGTGGCGCATGTAGCCAAAAAGAGCTCTATTTTCGCAGAATAAAATTTTCCAGATCTTCTACATTATGGAGCCCATAGAGCAAGTGCACTAGATACTTATGTAGAGTAGGGCTGTCAGTCTTCCCCCAAAATCAGATTCGAATTTTTAATGTTTTTTATGTTACAAATTCGAAAAATATTCGAATTTTTCCTTGGTATAGGCTATAGCCTAGGCCTACCACCTCATTTTTATATTTTTTGTGTTATGATGACGTTATTTTAATATTTTGCATCACATGCAAAAGTGAGCGTCTCCGGCTTGTCAGCGCAGCAGTGTCGGTACCGACCGGAGACATGTTGCTCCTCCTCACTTCAAGTCACTGTCATTAACTTTTAACCTGCAAAGGCGGCAGTGCCGCAACACTGTAGGAATTCATGAAAGCCCTTGTTAACATGTCAATAGTTACACATTAAAACAATATTTATTTCCAATTACTCCCCCGAAGCATGAGCAAACGGGCTGTGTCACTTCGGATCAAAGAGATGTGCCCTGTCACTGTCAGCGCAGGGCTGACAGGGCACCCTCCGCTTAGAGGAGGGGAGAGGAGAGGAGAGAAGAGGAGATGGATTGTACGTCTGTTTGTAAACGGGGCTTCTCTGACAGTCATGTATTTCCCCAAAATGTCTTAATGCACAGTAGAGCGCCGTTTTTGTTTTGTTTTTCAAAATATTCGAACCTTAGTTTCCAACTTCGAATATGCTTATTTTTACAATAATTCGAACTGATTTCGAATTGCAAAGTTCATTCTGACAGCCCTAATGTAGAGCGCGGCTGAGCAACTAACTTCTACCGACTGAACAGTGAACTTCTGGTTTAGCGCCCGCTAACTTGAATGGGAATAAAACAATTCAAATGTGTGGGTCTTGTAGGTTTCCTCAGTGTTATCGGACTGAATGGATTGAATCCCAATAGTGAACTTTTGAGTTATTTAGCAGTGTTTCTCAAAAAAATGTATCCACTGATTTACAGATGTCTTTTCCCCAGTGTAGGTTTATGGGAAAAAGTCTTTTTGGCCTCCATGGCATCTCTTGACCAACCTGGACAGTGTACTTCCACTACTACTGACCACTATAGGACCCAGCAGTGCAACAAAGCACAGTGCATCTGATTTCACTTCCAACTTTATGATGTTCATCTGGGTGCGCCAGTGAGCCAGTGGACTTTGTGGCCTGCCTGCCTCTGGCCCCTGACACACCACCTTCAGCCTTTGACTTCCTCCAGCACCTCTGGAAGCGACTGAAGTTCACACACCAAATCACCAGAGAGTGATGAGTCTGATGAAATGTGTAAAGAGACAATATGAGAAGAACTGCTGCCCCACACAGCACAAGATTGGTGATGCTATGTGGTATACCTCATCAAAAGCACACAGAGAGTTGACAACAAGGTCAGGCAGTTCCTCTCATCATACAAAGGGCCACACTTCATTCTGGGACAGTGGGACCCTCTGGGGTAACACTACTTACTTGAAGGTATCTACATAAGGGTGACATGATGCTGTTATAACTATGACATGACACTGTCATGAACTTGTCATAAACATTATGTACATGTCGTAAACATTTATGACTGCTGTCATTAAGTGTCATTTGGTTATTGTAATGACAAGTTCACATTGTTTGGGTTGTCTTGATTATGACATCTTGACATTAATTAAAGTGACATTACCAAAAGATGTCTTTGTCATGACAAGTGGACATTAAATTTGTTTGGGATGTCCTTATGACAACTTGACATTAACCAGGATGACATTACCAGAAGACGTCTTTGTCATTACAACTTAACATTAACAAAAAAAATGCACCTCTTTTTGTGTTTATGACAAGTTGGCATAATGATTATTATAATTAGATGTCCAAGGTTACACACTGATTCTAACCCTCAGTCAGATAGATGTCTGGCAGGATACGACACAAAACTGGCTGTCATGACCAGTGTTGGGGTAACGCGTTACTAAGTAAAGTAACAAAGTAAAATGTTACTGTAATCAGATTACATTTGTCTGTAACGCAGTAATGTAACACATTACTGTTGATAACTTAAGTAATTGCATTACAGTTACTAATCAAATAATGATTTCGTTACTTGTATTACTTTAAATTCTTCAACTACCTGCACTACAGGAGGACAGAAAAACAATCCAAACGTCCCATTTCATGCATGCTTATGCAACACTCGTCTGACCTTACTCACGTGACCTGACTGTGACTCTGGCTGGATCTCAAGCAGAATGTTACGGTAAAGTGTAAACTGTGCCCAGGCCATAAACAACTCTCCACCACTGCGAACACGACATCAAATCTTTTCAAGAACCTGCAAAGGCAACATGCTAACATAAAGCTAGTAGCTAAAGACCCGCGGAGTGACGCTGAAGATAAGCCGACACCAACCAAGCAGCCAAGGCTTGATTTTCAACAAAAGGTAGGCCTATCAACAAAAGCAGAGATAAATAGGCTTGTAGCGGCATACATTGTGGAGGCAATGTTGCCTGTTTCAACAGTGGAATCGCGTCTTTTCGAAACAAATACTGAGCAAAACACAGGTAACGAGGAGCGGACGGCCGCCGCCATCAGACAGGAAAACTTTTGCAAGCTACCTGGACCAGTGTTATGTGAAGATACATAATTGAGCTAAACAAAACATTTGAGAGCTTAGAGTACGTGCCAGCTTTGGCAGTCTCCTGCCAAAGTTGGCAATTTTGATGTCAAAGACACTGGCACTGCAAAACGGGCTCTTCCGGATGACAGCGGGTCTGCCTAATGCCATAGTACAGGTAGGTATGTTTCTATAATTTTAAATATGAAAGCTAAATACATTGTTTTATTTTTTAAATATATTTCGATCTATCATTATGTTTTTTTGTAGTGAATCCGCAGATAGGCCTATGTTACTGTACCTCATTAACTCACATGATGCTTCCGGCTGAGCTATGCAGCGCAAAGTACACTGTACATAGCCAAGCTCATCAACTCGTTCTATATTGCATTCACAGGCCATCAAGACTTGATTTGGGTCAGTGTTGGACAGCAAAGAAGCTCTCCTTGCAGCTGTCACACTGCCAAAGTTTAAAGAGCAGTGGCTGAAAGAAGAGGAGAGGAGAGATGCTTTAAGGACACTGATGACCATCGAATGCTGTGCTTTCCCCCACGATGAGCAGGATGTACATACACCACAGATCCCCATCTCCAGCAGTCACTGACTATTTGAAGTTGGGGTCAGAGATGGAGATTCTGATCCGTTTCCCCACAATAAAGACTATATGTATGAAATTCAACACAGCGACACCTTCTAGTGCACCGATGGAGAGGCTCTTTAGCCTGGGCAGTCTAATCCTGACTCAGAGGAGGAACAGGTTGTCTGACAAACAATTTGAGAGACTCCTCCTCATGAGGTGTAACCACTTCTTTGATAAGCATGTTCAGTAAGATGGAAAAATGTGCTGTAAAGTCCTAGTTTGGTGAGTGAGCTACAGTAAGTTGAGTGTGTTTGGCCTGTTAAATGCACAGCTCAAATTACATTTCATATGCGATGTTGTTTCCCTTGAATTCTCATCATCGTCTGATATGATTATGAAGGCCAGTATTTTATTTTATTTATTGATATTATTTTGAACAAATTCATGTTTGCATTAGATGGTTGGAAGGATGACCTCTTTTAACTTATGTTGTTGTATTGTAAAGAAATTCAGTTTGCCTATGCGTATCTCATGGCCTCAAAATAGAAATAGACATTTAATGATGATAAAAGTTTCCAATTAAAGTTTTAAATCATAATTTTATTTTGAGACATTTTGTATACTGCCAGTACTGTAGGCTTGTTCTTAACACATTTTTCTGTGTTTGGGCTGATTTTCACAACTTTGTTGTCGCCTTTGTTGTATTAAAGAGCATAAAAGAGAGATTTTGTGTATGTCCTCCTTATTAGACTCAGGATTTGGGCTGATCTGGGCATATATAAGGTTTAACTTTATTTAGTTAATTGGCAATTAAGTTATGGTGCATCTCAGGTGATGTGACGGAGTAATCCAAAAGTAATGTAACTAGTAGTGTAACTAATTACTTCCAACAGTGAGTAATTAAGTAACGTAATGCATTAGTTTTAAAAAAAGTAACTAGTGGGGCGTCGGTGGCTTAGTGGTAGAGCAGGCGCCCCATGTACAAGGCTGTTTGAGTCCAGCCCGTGGCACTTTGCTGCATGTCACTCCCTCTCTCTCTCCCCCCCTTTCACACTCACCTGTCCTGTCAATTAAAGGCTAAAATGCCCAGAAAAATATCTTTAAAAAAAAGAAAAAAAGTAATTAGTAATGTGTAATGCATTACTTTTTTTGAGTACTTACCCCAACACTGGTTATGACACCATTATGACAGTGTAATGAATAAATTCTTTGACCCAAAGTAAAGTGGTACCATTTTGATTTGTCATTAAGGAATTGCAAATTATGGGGGGGGGGGGGGTTAACCCCCCCGTTAGGACTTCATCCCCCCTAAAAGAGGTCAAAATAACAGATTGGGAGGGGTTGGGGTTGAAACATTTTTCTTTCTTATCAGTAATCGTCTGTTTACCACTCCGCGGTAAACAGACGAAGCTTGTAGTACAATTTCAGACACCCCTAAAGTGGACTATACCATTTCATCTATAGGCAAATGTCTTGTCTGCCTGCGTCACTTCAGTCATTGCACTGGCTGCCGACTCACATCCAAGTTTTTAGGAGGGAGTCGGTCATCTCCCCAAAAAAAAGAAGAAAAAAAAAAAGCCACATTTACACAATGCTATAAATTAATGTAAGTAGCTATCTAGCTAGTTTAATACACTTTCTCACTTTCAGAGTTTCAGAATATTGTGTCAGGTGTCTAGACTACAGATGAATGCTAACTTGTGTCTATGGCTTGGCATTTCAATGTAAGATGTCATATATTAAGTGAATGTTAGCTTACACTGGTGCTCAGTCAAGCAGTGAGACAATGGATTAACATTAGCTAGTTGTAGAGATAACGCTACGTTTTGACCCTTCCGGTAGAGCTCATGGGACCTTAGATCGGAAAAAATATGAATGGCAGTGAATGGGGAGAGCAATAATATATTAATTATTATTACCCTAAAGTAAAGTGAGACATCAAAATGAGTAGGTTTTGATTCAGTAATCATTACCTACTCATTTTGATGTCTCACTTTACTTTAGGGTACACAAAAAGGGTGGGTAATGATTAAGTAATAGTTAGTTCCTCATTAGTTCCTCAGTAACTACTCCTCTGAAATTTGATCATGAGTTACTGAAGAACTGACCATTAACTAATAGTTAGTTCATCATTAGTTCCTCATTAGTTCCTCAGTAACTACTCCTCTGAAATTTGATTAGGAGTTACTGAAGAACCGACCATTAACTAATAGTTAGTTCATCATTAGTTCCAAATTTGTTTTATAGTAACTACTTTAAATTTTGTGCATCTCAAACAACTGTACTGTGAACAACGGTGTGATCAGTATACAGTACTTTACACGCAGCCCCCATGATAAATTCTTCAAGCTTAGCCTACCTAAAATGTGACACACTATCATATTTATTTCTAAGGCATCATTGTACAGAATAAAATGGATGGTCATATTAATGTGTACATGATCTGAAAATAATGAATAAAACCCTTCTCAAGAATCCTGCTATCTGTTTTTTTTTGTTAAAGAACTAATTGTAAAGATGTTGATGAACTAATGAAAGACTACTCATTATGTGTCACTTTACTTTAGGACATAAAAAGGTTAACTAATGGACAGGTTATTGAGTAATGATTCTGTACTGATGAAGTAACTAGTTCACTAATCATTAAGTCGTGATTAACTCCTCTATGAAATTTGATCATGAGTTAATGAAGAACTGACCATTAACTAATAGTTAGTTCCTCATTAGTTCCTCAGTAATTACTCCTCTGAAATTTGATCATGAGTTAATGAAGAACTGACCATTAACTAATTAATAGTTCCTCATTAGTTCCTCAGTAACTGCTCTAATTTTGTTTACCTTAGTTCCTCAGTAACTACTCATTAGTTTCTCATTAGTTCCTCAGTAACTGCTCTAATTTTGTGTACCTTAGTTCCTCAGGAACTACTCATTAGTTTCTCATTAGTTCCTCAGTAACTATTCTAATTTGTGTTACCACAAACTGAATTAAGAATAAAGACTTTAATCAGACATTTTAAAGGGAAACTTCCTTTCTCCTTTGCTTTCAGGCCCCCAGAAAGGCCGCTCAGCTCAGCCATAGATTTAATTAATAACAACTGTACACCAAGATAGTGTCTATTCATTCCAGTGGAGTTGCATGAAACACATTTTGGGCAATATTGTGACAAATTTTGATGCAGATGTCTGAAAGGATAAAGTGACAAAGAGATACTGTAAAGTCTTTTGTGCAAAACTTCCCCTCTGTTGTGTAATAATCAGATATTGTACCAAAGTGAAGGTGTGTGACAAGATGTGTGACAGTAGTCTGTAGCAGTAAACTATGCGGTGGCCCTGCCCAGTAACGTCTTGTGACAAGAAGTAGATGCTGCAGGTGCCTTTTCCACTTTGGCACAAAAACCAGGAGGGAAAACAAACACTCAGTCTCAGGGATGGCACGCCTCAAGTTAAGACGGGGACGGTTTTTTTTGCTGCTGGTGATCTCAGTTTTAATTTTACTTTTATCATGGGGAGATTACGCAAGAAATACCAGGTAAGTTGTACTAAGTCTACAACAGTAATTCTAATAAATGCTTGGATGCTGTGTAAAAGTCATCAGTAGAAACAGAATGCAATGATTTTCAAATCCTTTTTGACCTACATTCAATTGAACACAGTACAAAGACAAGATGTTTAATGTTCAAACTGATAAACTTTATTGTTTCTTTTTTGTGCATATACATCATATACATATACATCTGCATATCCCATTCTGAATTTGATGTCTGCAACACATTAAAAAAGTTTGGACAGGGGCATGTTTGCCACTGTGTGGCATCACTTTTCCTTTTAACATCACTCAGTAAGCCTTTGGGACCTGAGGACAGTAATTGTTAAAGTTTTGAGAGAGAAATTCTTTTCCATTCTTGCTTGAAATACAACTTCAGTGTCTCAACAGTGCGGGGTCTCAGTTGCTGGATTTTGTGCTTCATAATGTGCCACACATTTTTAATGTGAGACAGGTCTGGACTGCAGGTAGGCCAGTCTAGTACTGGTGCTCTTTTACTACAAAGCTACACTGCTGAAACGTGCAGAATGTGGATTGGCTTTGTCGTACTGGAATAAGCAGGGATGTCTCTTAAAAAGACGTCATCTGCAGCATATGTTACTACGTATGTAATTAGGTTTAGGCAACAAAAACGTGGTTAGGTTTGGGCAACAGAAACATGTGGTTGGGTTTAGGCAACAAAAACACGTGGTTAGGTTTATGCAACAAAAACACATGGTTAGGTTTCAGAAAAAACAACAAGGTTTGGCTTTAGAATCTCACAGGACGTGAACACCGCTCTCTCAGGTCAAAGTCCGTGTTTGTTGGACCCATCCACCCCTCCTCCCACCCGACATATTCGGACGGCTTTTTTCATTGGTGTCTGACGCCGCAAGTCACTGCCCAAGCACCAGATTCCGACGACTTCGGAGGAAGTTAGCGTCGTTGCTATGCGTTGTTACTATGTGTCGTCTTGATGTGTCGTTTGACAACGTCGTTGCTATGCGTCGTTACTATGTGTCGACTTGATGTGTCGTTTGACGTCGTTGCTATGCGTTGTTACTATGTGTCGTCTTGATGTGTCGTTTGACAACGTCGTTGCTATGCGTCGTCTTGATGTGTCGTTTGACAACGTCGTTGCTATGCGTCGTTACCGCGTGTCGTTGCTTATGGGGTTCCATTTGTGCCAAAAATATGTCGACACGCGCACTGTCTATGTCTATTAAACACTGAACTCTCCTTGTGTCATTTGACTTTGTCATTACATCGTGTCGTCATGCTGTGTCATTTGACAAAGCGTTGTTATGATGGGTTGTTTGACAGTGTCATTATGATGTGTTATGTTGTGTTGTCTTGCTGTGTATTATACTAAGTGTTGTTTGACAGTGTCTTTACGTCGTTACTATGTGTCGTCTTGATGTGTCGTTTGACAACGTCGTTGCTATGTGTCGTTACTGCGTGTCGTTGCTATGCGTCGTTACTATGTGTCGACTTGATGTGTCGTTTGACAACGTCGTTGCTATGCGTTGTTACTATGTGTCGTCTTGATGTGTCGTTTGACAACGTCGTTGCTATGCGTCGTCTTGATGTGTCGTTTGACAACGTCGTTGCTATGCGTCGTCTTGATGTGTTGTTTGACAACGTCGTTGCTATGCGTCGTTATTGTGTGTCGTTTGACAACGTCGTTGCTATGCGTCGTTACTATGTGTCGTTTGACAACGTCGTTGCTATCGTCGTTGCTATGTGTCGTTTGACAACGTCCTTATGCCTGGCTACGCGGTGGCACGGGCGCCTTTCCCGACTTACCGCTTTGCGGTCGGCGGAGGAATCACGATCTGCACATTAACTTCACCTATAGCACTGGCGAGGGACACAGTCAGTACACACACACACACACACACACACAATTCAAGTCCCCCCGCTGCAACAGGTGACACGGAACCATAAAAATACTTAATTCGATTTAACACTGGTTTTACAAAAATATGAACATACATGGATAATATTACACATAGGTTTTGAGAATGTTCACAACAATACAAGATTTAAAATAAAATACATGATAATATGTGGAACACATTGACACAGCTACACAATAAACATTAGTCAGAGTGATCAGAATTTATTTAAATGTTACAATACAGTAATGCAATAAAATAATAATCAAGGGGCATCATTGTTAATCACTGCTTTCACACAAAATTACACTGGAAACACAGGGCCAACAGTCACCAGTGTCCACTCAACTTCAAAGTTTACTGAGCACCTCA
The DNA here is from genome assembly GCF_011397635.1 of Epinephelus fuscoguttatus. Taxonomy (NCBI): domain Eukaryota; kingdom Metazoa; phylum Chordata; class Actinopteri; order Perciformes; family Serranidae; genus Epinephelus; species Epinephelus fuscoguttatus. The sequence goes on along the minus strand of NC_064773.1, from coordinate 29,677,523 downwards.
TGTAGTTGGGTTTAAAGATACCATTTCATTTCAAAAGTAACACAAATAACAAAAATATTGATTAGACTGTATTTCATTCCAAATAAATCTGAACTGTCGTCTTCTTTTGTAGAATGTTCTTTGGTATAACAAGAAAGTAAGCAACGATCTCACACGCAGTGAAAAATCTTCTAAAATACTCTATGTTTTTATTTCCACCAAGTCAGATGCACAATTTTTCCATGTGTCTCTTGGGTTCCTCCTCACGGACTGAAGGATGAACTGAACTAGCGTGGCCCAAGGATGGCGCTCACACCAAAGTGGTGACGTCACAGTTACCCACAGCCACCCTGTGGTGAACAAACAAACCGTTAACAGCAGTGTTTAAGACAAATTACACATTTCCAAATGGAGTTTCATCATCAATTGACACAATCTGTATCAAAAGACAGGAAAGGACATAGAAACAAAGGTAGCACACATCACAGGACCCATCAGTCTTGTGGTCACACTCAACTTGGCCCTGAACAGACACTCCATGGCAAAACCTGCAGAGGGAAAAAAAACTAGCAAAATCAGTCTCCAAAACACATGTACCATACGTACATGTGCAACCAGTGTAGTGTAACAGGCTGGATTTGACAATTCCACTTTCAAAGTAAAAGCCTATAGTTGTTAGATGAACACATTTCAACATTCAATGCACATGCAACAAGTATTAGCGACAGAGTGAGTGACACAATTACCGCTGAAAAATAATGACACAAATATGAAGTACAGGGCATTACCCTGTGGCTGACAATTTAGGCGTGGTGGTATGGTACTATATACAGTGCCTTGCCAAAGTATTCATCCCCCTTGAACTTTTCCACATTTTGTCATGTTTTAAGCACAAATCTATATGTATTTTATTGGGATTTTATGTGACAGACCAACACAAAGTGGTGCATAATTATGAAGTGGAAGGAAAATGATACATGGTTTTAATTTTTTTTTTTCTCTAAATAAAAAACAGAAAAGTGTGGTGTGCAAAAGTATTCACCCCCCTGAGTCAATACTTTGTAGAACCACCTTTTGCTGCAATGACGGCTGCAAGTCTTTCGGGGCAAGTCTCTACCAGCGATACACATATAGAGACTGAAATGTTTGCCCATTCTTCCTTCGCCCCAGTCTCAAGTCTTTTGCAGACTCCTAACAGGTTTTCTTCCAAGATTGTCCTGTATTAGGCTCCATCCATCTTCCCATCAACTCGGACTGGCTTCCCTGTCCCTGTTGAAGAAAAGCATCCCCACAGCATGATGCTGCCACCACCATGTTTCACAGTGGGTATGGTGTGTTCAGGGTGATGTGCAGTGTTAGTTTTCTGCCACACATAGTGTTTTGCATTTAGGCCTAAAACTTCAATTTTGGTCTCATCTGACCAGAGCACCTTCCTCCACATGTTTGTTGTGCCCCCCACATGGCTTGTGGCAAACTGCATGGCTTTGTTTCAACAATGGCTCTCTTCTTGCCACTCTTCCATAAAGGCCTGATTTGTGGAGTACATGACTAATAGTTGTCCTGTGGACAGATTCTCCCACCTGAGCTGTGGATCTCTGCAGCTCTTCCAGAGTTACCATGGGCCACTTTGCTGCTTCTCTGATCAGTGCTGTCCTTGCCCTGCCTGTCAGTTTAGGTGGACGGCCATTATCTTGGTAGGTTTGCAGTTGTGCCATACTCTTTTCCATTTTCAGGTGATGGATTGAGCAGTGCTCTGTCAGATTTTCAAAGCTTGGGATATTTTTTCATATCCTAACCATGCTTTAAACTTCTCCACAACTTTATCCCTGACATGTTTGGTGTGTTCCTTGGGCTTCATGATGCTGTTTGTTCACTAACGTTCTCTAGCAAACCTCTGAGGCCTTCACAGAACAGCTGTAAATTTACACTGAGATTAGATTACACACAGGTGGACTCCATTTACTAATTAGGTGACTTCTGAAGGCAACTGGTTGCACTGGATTTTATTTAAGGGTATCAGAGTAAAGGGGGGTGAATACTTTTGCACACCACACTTTTCTGTTTTTTATTTAGAGAAAAAAAAACAACTAAAACCATGTATCATTTTCCTTCCACTTCATAATTATGCACCACTTTGTGTTGGTCTATCACATAAAATCCCAATAAAATACATATAGATTTGTGCTTAAAACATGACAAAATGTGGAAAAGTTCAAGGGGGATGAATACTTTTGCAAGGCACTGTATATAGTACCATACCACCACGCCTAAATTGTCGGCCACAAGGTAATGCCCTGTACTTCATATTTGTGTCATTATTTTCAGCGGTAATTGTGTCACTCACTCTGTCGCTAATACTTGTTGCATGTGCATTGAATGCTGAAATGTGTTCATCTAACAACTATAGGCTTTTACTTTGAAAGTGGAATTGTCAAATCCAGCCTGTTACACTACACTGGTTGCACATGTACGTATGGTACATGTGTTTTGGAGACTGATTTTGCTATATAGTTTTTTTTCCCTCTGCAGGTTTTGCCGTGGAGTGTCTGTTCAGGGCCAAGTTGAGTGTGACCACAAGACTGATGGGTCCTGTGATGTGTGCTACCTTTGTTTCTATGTCCTTTCCTGTCTTTTGATACAGATTGTGTCAATTGATGATGAAACTCCATTTGGAAATGTGTAATTTGTCTTAAACACTGCTGTTAACGGTTTGTTTGTTCACCACAGGGTGGCTGTGGGTAACTGTGACGTCACCACTTTGGTGTGAGCGCCATCCTTGGGCCACACTAGTTCAGTTCATCCTTCAGTCCGTGAGGAGGAACCCAAGAGACACATGGAAAAATTGTGCATCTGACTTGGATGGAAATAAAAACATAGAGTATTTTAGAAGATTTTTCACTGCGTGTGAGATCGTTGCTTACTTTCTTGTTATACCAAAGAACATTATACAAAAGAAGACGACAGTTCAGAATTATTTGGAGTGAAATACAGTCTAATCAATATTTTTGTTATTTGTGTTACTTTTGAAATGAAATGGTATCTTTAAACCCAACTACATGAGGTGCTCAGTAAACTTTGAAGTTGAGTGGACACTGGTGACTGTTGGCCCTGTGTTTCCAGTGTAATTTTGTGTGAAAGCAGTGATTAACAATGATGCCCCTTGATTATTATTTTATTGCATTACTGTATTGTAACATTTAAATAAATTCTGATCACTCTGACTAATGTTTATTGTGTAGCTGTGTCAATGTGTTCCACATATTATCATGTATTTTATTTTAAATCTTGTATTTTTGTGAACATTCTCAAAACCTATGTGTAATATTATCCATGTATGTTCATATTTTTGTAAAACCAGTGTTAAATCGAATTAAGTATTTTTATGGTTCCGTGTCACCTGTTGCAGCGGGGGGACTTGAATTGTGTGTGTGTGTGTGTGTGTGTGTGTACTGACTGTGTCCCTCGCCAGTGCTATAGGTGAAGTTAATGTGCAGATCGTGATTCCTCCGCCGACCGCAAAGGGTAAGTCGGGAAAGGGGCGCCCGGTGCCACCGCGGTAGCCAGGCATAAGGACGTTGTGAAACGACACATCAAGACGACACATAGTAACGACACATAGTAACGATGCATAGCAACGACGTTGTCAAACGACACATAGCAACGACGCATAGTAACGACGTTGTCAAACAACACATAGTAACGACGCATAGCAACGACGTTGTCAAACGACACACAATAACGACGCATAGCAACGACGTTGTCAAACAACACATCAAGACGACGCATAGCAACGACACGCAGTAACGACGCATAGCAACGACGTTGTCAAACGACACATCAAGACGACGCATAGCAACGACACGCGGTAACGACGCATAACGACACGCGGTAACGACACATCAAGTCGACACATAGTAACGACGCATAGCAACGACGTTGTCAAACGACACATAGTAAGGACGCATAGCAACGACACGCAGTAACGACACACAGCAACGACGTTGTCAAACGACACATCAAGACGACACATAGTAACGACGTAAAGACACTGTCAAACAACACTTAGTATAATACACAGCAAGACAACACAACATAACACATCATAATGACACTGTCAAACAACCCATCATAACAACGCTTTGTCAAATGACACAGCATGACGACACGATGTAATGACAAAGTCAAATGACACAAGGAGAGTTCAGTGTTTAATAGACATAGACAGTGCGCGTGTCGACATATTTTTGGCACAAATGGAACCCCATACTCAGAAACATTGTTCTTAAACTGTCGGCCTATTTGCCTCCGTAGTTTTTCACAAAGTGGTGAACCATGCTTTTTCGAACATGTTGCGGGAATCAAATTCAGAATGAGTGCATATTTACAAGAAACAATAAAGTTTATCAGTTTGAACACTGAATATCTTGTCTTTGTACTGAGTTCAATTGAAAGTAGGTTAACAAGGTTTTGCAAATCACTGCAATTCGTTTTTAATGACATTTTAACGCATTTTATACAGCGTCCCAACGTTTTTGGAATTGGGGTTGTAGAAAGACTTGAGAGGAAAGAAAAGAACTTTTCTAATATTTTCTAGTTGCTAATTTGTCTTCAGGAAATGTGGTTCAGAATATTTCCAGAAACAGCTTTTGCATTTAAGTTGCATAAAAACATATCTTCTATTCTATTCTATTGTTGCATCTCTCTCTTTGTGTTTGTCAAATTTCCACATCAGCTTGAGGACTTCCTTAGACATAGAGGGACAAGGAAATGAGGAAACGTATGACCTCCAGGATGAAATGCGATACCTGACTCCACCACCTGTTGTGTTTACACATGCTGCTGTGGCTGAGACTGCCATGCCCATCCTCTACATAAATTCCTTCAAGAAAGCCCCTCAGTGGGATTTCGATGATGTTTATAACCAGGATGCTCCACCCAGACCCTGGGTAAGTATGCTATGAGAAGACAAGACAGTATAATGATTATAAATGCATTACCTTTGTGGGAGTGGGTAATCTGCACAGCCACATGTTCAGCTGTGTGTCTCTGGTTTGACCTGCATGGATTTTCAGTCTGATTTTTCCTTTAAAGCTATTACTGCTATTAATCAGACTTTCTTTGTTAGAGCTTCTTGTTTGGCTTCATGTCTGCTGTTTCTTCAGCTGTGAGCAGGGGCTTCATTAAATCACCATGAACATGGTGCAAATTAAAGTGTCTATGTTATTTTTAACTTTATGTCTTAATTCAATCTATTATCCTACATTTTCAGACATGTGCTGAGTCTCTGCGAAACTCTGAGGATGAGAGCTTCAAAAAGGCTTTCCTTCCCAACATACGTGTGTTTCTGCACAAGGACAACATCAACATGAGCGAGTGGAACCGGCTTTCACATTTTAACAATCCCTTTGGTTTTATGCAGTTTCCCTATGACGGTAGGTGTTTCTGTGTGTCTGTGTGACACAGGCACCAAGTATGTAAAACCTGTTTTTAATAATAGAGAATGAATAATACACTTTATGTCAAATTTAAAGATGATGGATGGTGATCTTTCACCCACTCCTGCCCCCTCCAAGCCGCCCCACCCTCCCCTCCCTCCTGAGTGCGGATGTGTGACATCATCATAAGGTTTTTCCCGCTCATTATTTACCCCTCCCTTTTTGGAACCTTCTGTCAGCTAAGAGACTGTGTGTGTGTGTGTGTGTGTGTGTGTGTGTGTGTGTGTGTGTGTGTATGTGTGTGTGTTGAGATCCGTCAATATTATGCTATTAGATGGCACACCAAACACCAATCACTGTTGAGATCCGCAGACCCCGCCACCCCCCTGTCCTAAGAAGCTGCGTTGAGCAAATGTGTTTAAAAGAGAGCGAAAAGACTCGGGATTTTTATTCAAGAAAAAACAATAAACTAGGAGAAAACAAACATGGCCAAGAGAGCGTTGGAATGGTGCGGCGAATGAAAAAGAAACCCCGGGAAGAGGAGGGAAAATGATGTACGATGATGAGAGAAACGTCATCTGCGGCACCATTGTGACGAGTTTTCGTGAATCGTGGCCAGCTCCCCAGAAACGTGTCAGGCACATCGGACGCATTCAGATGCCTCCGGCCTCCGCTCTTATGCAGGAATGGAGTTTAGATGCCGGAGGTGCGTGGGGTTACAAGTTCAACTATAAAGCTAACGAAGTGCGTTTCTATCAGTTGGAGAAAGGGGAAACTTTTGGATCTCTTGTGGCCCAAGCAACACTCACCTCAATAGACTGGAGTGTGTTAAATATGGTGGGATTGACTGATCTTAGAGCGCCCGAGACAAGAGACGCGAGAGAAGCAAATTCCTCGCACGGCCTGAAAGAAAGCCTGCTAGGTACAGAGAAAAAAATTGTGGCCAGCACCGTGTGGGAGACAAAAAGCTCGGCTTCGGGCAGATGGTTCTATCGAGCCAGCCGTCAGGTGTCGCTGAAAGACAAACACCCGGACGAATTTGTTTTGGAGTATTTCAGTTCTGAATGCGGCGTCATTACGCATTCCTCTCACAGACTGGTTGGAAATGATGGAGGAAAATGCGGAAAATATTAAGGAACTCTTTGCCAGCAGTCGGAGCTCTAGAGACATTATGCTTGTGAAAAAAACGCTGTTTCAGAAGACTCCTCCTTTTTTTTCAAAAACCCCTCCCTCTCTTCTCTCCCTCCCTCCGTACCAATACGTGTAAAAAAGCTACGACTGGGACGGACTAGTTAAAAAACGACCGACGGACTCTGAAAAACATGTCTCTCCCGCCTTCGTCAGCTCCTTCAATGCCAGAGGCCGACCTTATCAGGCCTTCACCAGCTCCTTCATCGCCAGAGGCCGGCCTTATCAGGCCTTCTTCGGCACCGCCGTCGCTGAGGCGTTGGGCCTCTCCTTCTCCGCCACTGCAGCCCTCCCAGGGCTTTCCTAGGCCCTCCTCCATCGACTCCAACAACGCCCGATTCACCCGACAGCGATGGTTCTTCTTCTTCACGGCCCGTGAAGAACCGGACCTCCTTGTAAAGGAATGCACGATGAAACGGACTCGGTGCTGTCTGTGGCATTTCTGAATATGGTGAGAGCCGTAGTGAGTAAACTGCTGCTGTATGTTTTGGCCCGGTACAGAAAGGAAATCTGCAACGGGTGTCAAATCAACCATCCGAGTCAGTGTCAGCACGAATGTCTGGAAGAGACGCCGGACTATTTTTACGAGGTACACCACTCCCAGCTGATGGAAAGACTTTGGACGGGTCGGTTTATCCCTACCATCCAACGAGCTCTTAACGCTCGTCGTGTCCGAGTACCGGGTCCGGGGCGCTTGTGATTTCCTGCTGCATGACTTTAAGACGATGAGACGCATCGAACACTCAATCGCCAAGATTTACAACACGATGACCGAAGGGGACCAGGAAAAGATTGAAATCGTAGACCAAGCTCTGGAGTTTTGGCTTATAGAGTGAAAATGGGTCACTACTGGACTAAACTCGTAACGCGTGTAGAGGAACACGCGGTCATTTGTCATTTAATCCGTGTTTTGGATCAGGTTATTAAAAACAAAATGACTGTGAATCATGCAGGTTTGAACAGGGACGTTAAAGTAACTCGATTGGAATGCATGTTGGATATAGTTAGGTCCCAATCTGTACATACACCCTGGGATGTGTTGGTACGGTCCACGTTGCAACTTGTAAAAGACGGTTCGGTGGCCGATGCATTCTACAAAATCATTAAAGAGATGAATGCCTCAAACGTAAGCCATTTGGTTACTCTGTACGCTTTGTTTGTAGACGCAGTGTGTTGTCTCATACCTGCGGACACCTTGACAGAATTGAGAAGGTTGCATTATTATATTCGCATTATCCACGGGACCTCTGCTCTCGTCTGCTTTAGCCTAATGCTATGTTGTTGTTTGTAACCGTGTATAGCTCATTTATCTTAAATGTATGTATGTGCGTTTGACTCTGTTTTAGACGACAGTCAGACCCCTGAAAAGTTACAAACGGACGCGGGTAAAGAATTCTTTAACAGGACTTTTAAGGCGCTGATGGATAAACGCGGTATTAAACATTTCGCCACGGCCAGTGATCTGAAGGCCTCGGTGATTTAACCGTACGTTGAAAACTAGAATGTGGAGATATTTTACAGCCGAAAACACCCGCAGGTACGTAGACGTCCTGCAGGACTTGGTTAAAAGCTATAATAACGGCTATCACACGAGTATCAAAATGACGCCTATGCAAGTGACGTCCGAGAACACCCTGCAAGTTTTTCAAAACCTGTACGGCTCGATCCCCCTGAGCTTCCAAGAAAAGTCAAAGATGAATTTTAAACAGGGAGATGTCGTGAGATTATCTAAAGTGAGAGGCGCGTTTGATAAGAAATACGAGCAGAGTTATACCGACGAGGTGTTTACGGTGGCCGAGTGCGTACCCCGAGTACCCCCCATGTACAAACTGAAAGATTATGACGGAGAACCTATCCGGAGTACGTTTTACGAAGCAGAGCTGCAAAAAGTAAAGATACCGCGAGACAAGAGCTACGCGGTGGAAGAAATTTTGGACCGACGCGTCGTCGGTGGAGAAAAACAAGCGCTGGTACGCTGGAAAAACTGGCCCAAGAAATTCAACAGCTGGGTCAAGGTCGGCGAGCTGAAAAATCTATAAGAGTGCGCCGTACGTCAGATTCGTATTCATTTCATTTCATCATGTCTCAGATCTCAGGCGGCGAGGGGTTTTACATTACCCTGCCCTCCAATGCCAGCGCGCACGTATTTAAAAATAATACCGGCTCCAGTTTCCACGTCGACTTGGCGCAACACATTGACTTGGAGGGCCCGTGGCAAGTGGCCTTGACGGAGATTTCGTACCCGCACACGTGGCATAACATTCCTCAAGACACGGCCTACTTTGAGTGGAGAAAGAAACCCACGACACCTGACAGGGAGACCGTAGTCAACCGTCGAAGGTTCAGAGGGGGATATTACGCCAACTTTGAGCAGCTCAGGGCCGAACTAAACACACATCTTAGAGTCGTCGACAGCGACATCTTTTTAGCGTTTAACAACATCCAAAAAAGATTTGAATTTCAGGCAGGTGGTCAGTATCCTCTTTTTTCGGCCCGCGTCTTACATATTGGGCATGAAATCGGGAGAATGGTTCACGTTCGACGCCAGGTTGGCGCCCCACCCGGCCGATATAAAAGCGGGGAATTACCACCTTTACTGCTACAGCGACGTGGTAAGTCATCAGCTCGTAGGCGACGCCTACGCTCCGCTCTTGAGGACCGTCCCTATACAAGGGACGTACGGAGACGTCATCATGCAGTGTTTTAATCCCGCCTCGTATCTACTGGTCGTCAAGAAACACATTGAAAGAATCCACGTTGAGATTAAGACCGATCAAAATAAGCCGGTAAACTTTACCTTTGGCAAGACTATTGTGAAACTCCATTTCAGACCCGCAAAGACCTGGTTGAAACCATGACCCCTTACCATGATCCTCGTAGTTTTGTGAGCTACTATGAAAACCAAGCGGGCAGAGCCCTCCCCGGTTTTTACGGCTCCCCCGTCATGTACGGACGAGGGATAGGGTCTATATTTTCAAGATTATTCCGTTTCGTGTCCCCTATTGTGAAAAAAGGTTTTGCCATCACTAAGCCTCACCTCAGGTCGGCCACTAAAAACATAGCCTCGGAGGTCATAAGCCACGCCGTAGGTAAAATAACGGGTCGAAACTCTGATCAGACGTCTCAAGAAGGATCCGGGGGTATTATGGTTTTGGCCAGAAGAGCGAGAAAGAGACCTCCGGGGGAGCGCGTTTCACGAGGATCTAAAAAACGTCAACGCTCCGCCAAGGACAAGTCAGTCGGCACGAGAGGCGCTAAGGGAAACAAGTCTACCCGGAGCCCCTCAGCAGTAGCGGCGATAAGGTCCGGCGATATCTTTTAGGGAAAAAAAACAAAACAAAACAAAAACATAAACAAAAAACATGGCTCTTTTACATCACAAATCGGCCGAGTGCAGCATGGTGGAGCTGGATTTATTTTCAGCCCCCATGACGCAGCTGTCTATAGACGAAAAGCTCTACGCAGAGATTTTGCCTTTATCGGCCATTATGGATTTGAACGACACCTTGCTACACCTGCGACTGAAAATTACCAAAGTGGACGGTACAAACCTGGATAACGACGCGCCCGTAGGCCTCGTGAATTATCCTCTGAATACCATTTTCAGTCAGTGCGACGTTATTCTCGGCGACAGATTGATATTGCAATCCAGCGCCACTCACCCGTACAGAGCCATGATCGAAACCCTCCTCAACTTTTCAGAAGATTCTCTAAAAAGTCAGTTTACTGCCAGGTTATTTTACAAAGACACAACAGGCTCAATGGATTCTGTGGTGACAAATAACGGACCTAACAAAGGTCTGGTGAAGAGAGCTCGGTTCACCGCTAATTCCCGCGAGCTTCACCTGCTGGGCCCTCTCCACGCCAACATACTTTTCTGTGAGAGGCTTCTCTTGAACTCTGTGGATCTGAGAATTAAACTGACCCGCGCTAGCGACGCCTTCTGTCTCATGCAAGCTGCTAACGCTAATTTTAAATTAAAAATATCGGGCGCTTCTTTGTTTGTCAAGACAATGACCGTTTCCCCCGCGGCGCGTCTGGGTCACACGGCGGCCCTGTTGAGGGGTAACGCGCTCTATCCTTTGTCCCACGTCAACGTGAAAACTTACTCCATCCAGGAAAATACTCGAGTATGTAATCAAGAAAATCTCTTTTTGGGCATGATGCCGAAATATGTAGTGTTGGCTATGGTGAACCACGAAGCCTTTATGGGAAAAAGTGACCTGTTGCCTTTCAACTTTGCTCACAACGATGTGGAATACTTGGCCCTTTGTCAGGATGGCAGACAGGTGCCCGCCAAAGCTTTCCAGCCTCAATTCGACCAAGGCCAGTCGGTCAGAGAGTTTTACGACATGTATACGGGACACGGGAAGACACCTGAAAGATTTGCCGCTGGGCATCGACAGGGAGGATTTTAACCAGGGTTACTTGTTGTTTGTGTTTAATCTCAACGCGGCCGAAGACGCAGACGCCTTGTCCCCTGTCTCCAACGGGTGCTTGAGGTTGGAAATGAGATTCAGAGTTCCCCTGCCGCATACAACCATCGTGTACGTGTGTTATGAGAGTATTTTGGAGATCAACTCCAAACGTCAAGTGCTGGTGGATTATTATTGAGAAAAGAAAGAAAGAAAGAAAGAAAGAAAGAAAGAATATGAATAACCACCAACTGGAAAGCGTCATGCGACATTTACTGGGAGATGCGTTTTGCGGCGTGTGGGCTTCGGACCAACTACCGGCGCTGACGCGCTCATTCAGACGTCCCGCCTACATGATCGTCAACACGCATCCCAGTCATCAGCCCGGAGAACACTGGCTAGCGCTCACTCTGGACCAAGATGGGAGCGCCACTTTTTTCGACTCGTTCGGACTGCTGCCCGACTTTGTGTATTACCCGAAAACCGTGTTACAGTTTTTAAAAAGCCGTTGTAAGAAAAAATTACTGTACCAGAAAAGACAACTTAAAGACATCGCGTCGACTGCCTGTGGACAGCATTGTGTTTATTATTTATGTCATAGGGCAATGCGGGCTACCTTTTGAGAGCATGCTATCTCTGTATCACGACAACGTCGTAAAAAATGATGAAATGGTATCAAAGTTTGTGAAAAAATATCAACGTTGTATGAGGATTCAACGAGCAGATTCTTTTTACCACACTGCCTGTTCTCTAGAAATGTTCAAAGATTGTTACAACTTGTTTAAGAATTAAAAGAAAAGACAAGACAAACTTCAGTGTTGTTGTTGTTGTTGTTATTGTACTACTCTTTTATTAAAGTAATTATCACGCCGTATAATTAATCCAATGAGCGGCCGTTTTCCACTTTTTTCTTTCATTCCTTTTTACCAGCGTAACCCATTCCTCCTCCTCCTCCTCCTCCGCAAATGGAATTAAATCTTGTTTTTTCCGCTTTTTTTTCTCCCTCTCGACCGGCGCTACGGCCTGCTCTTCTCCTTCTTCTTCTTCTTCTTCTTCTGCTCGCTCTCCTTCACGCCACCCTCCGACGGTTTTGAGTCGACGATATTGAGCGCGAGCACGAGGATTGGTCACCGAGCTTATCAGTATGTTGAGCTCCGTCAGCGTATTCAAAAACCCCGTCCATCCCTTGGGCGTTGGAGATTTCTTTTTATAAGAGACTGATAGGTTTTTAAACAAGTCAATCATATGCGAACCTCTCACAATCTTTCCCTCGTGAATAAATTCGCCCTTGGGAGTCCACCCGTCCTGGCTCTTGACTAATTTCTTCACAATATACTTGGCATTTTTGCGGTTGCGCTTTCTGATCAGCGCCTATTAATTAGTCCTCCTAGAAGCTGTCCAAAGATGGGCACAACCGCCGAAAGCAGAGGCAATAGAAACCCTCCGGACTGGGTCATCAGAGCTCGGCGCTTGGTTTTTAGGCTGGCTTTTTTATTTGCCAGCAATTTAATAATTTTCTTTTGCCTTTTGAGTTTTTGATATTGAGCCCTGGTCAGGGGAATGTTTCCTTTCAAAACATTTAAAGAGAGTTCGCACAAAGACTGAAGAAAGTCGGAAGAGCCGTGGTTAAGAATATCTTTACGCCTCTGAGGCGTGGCGTGACACAAAGCACGCAGTAAAGGAGCGTTCCTTTTTAAACGCGCAGACATGACGACGATGATGATGATGACGATTCAGGAAGACCGTGATTTAGGTAGATAGACGACGGGCCACTGCTCCGGTAACAACCCCGATCTCAGTCTGTATTGTTCTGGACAATTTGGGGTGAGATCTACGATTAAATAACCGTGAGCATCTCTGGTGGCATCTTCAAAGCTTTCTGAAAAAAAGTTTTTTTCAAAGGAAAAATTTGCTGAGCCAATATATTTATCTGTAACCTATCTCTGGGGTTTTTAAACAAGACCAGGTAATTACTGTTTAAGCTGATGGTCCGACTGTGTTTGCCCCGATGAAAAACATTTTGCGTCAACATCATGACGCTCATGTTCCTGTGGTGTCTGTATTGTGTAAAAATCTTGACTACTTCGGGATGGTCGGAGGCCTGAAAAATGACATCGTCCAGGATAATCAAGTGACTTTGATCGGGGGGAAACAGGTTCTCATCATCAAAAGAATCAGGCAAGCCTTCGACAAATTTAATCTTTTTATTCATCTTTTGCAGTTCACCGTACATAGGCTGGAACGAAGTATATAGCCATACAATATTTTCAGGCACCTGAGACAAAACATCTTGACAGTTTTCCAATACACTTTTTACAAAAAAAGTTTTTCCACAACCACTGGGTCCCACAATCTGACATGAGAAAGGCACTCGCAGTCTAGGATCAAAGTCAATCGGCTGGTGGTCTGCGGAAAACATTTCAATAGCCAAACAGCAAAGTTTCACCTGTGGAAAGCAGTTGTCTCTTGTCAAATACCACAGGAAACCTTTTTAAAAATGACGAGTTTTTAAGCAGAAACCCGTTTTTATCCCTCTTTATACCGTGTTGAAGAGTCTCGATAAACCCCTCCTCCTCCTCCTCCTCCTCCCTCTCCCCGTATGGTGGTTTTGCAGGTAACCCTCTACCAGCTCTTTGACGCTGTCAAAATTGATTTTTTTCACAATATTCCTGCATCTGAGTAATGCCCTTCACCCGCAGCACGGCTCGTTTGTTTTTTCTGGTCAAGTAGGCCTAACTTTTAGGACCCGCCGCCGCAAATTCCTGTATGGTGTCGCCCCCCAACTTGTCGGTCAAGTCTCCCAAATAATTACCCAGTTTGAGCCCCTTCTCTCCCTCTTTTCCGACATAAATTAGAGAGTCGGTATCGAGGTAAAGTACCCAATTTTGCAATTGATGCAAATAGTCGTATAACTTTAGACGGCCGTAGGCTGTGGTGAATGCCGTGATAAACACGTTGTCCGTCTTGTTGGGGGGTGCGATATACCGATCGCCGTGACACCACTGAATCAGAGCCGTGGTCTCGTTTAGGAAGGAAAAGTATTTGACTTTGTGTTTTTCTGAAAACATGTAACTGAAAAACTCCGGTTCCCTGACGAGCACGGTCTGGTTCAGGTTTCTTCTCTGGGCAAACTTTCCCCATAAGCTATTTAGACAGAGCTTAGCCACCTGTCTTTTAGCCGGGTTCGATTGAATTTTGTCCGTGTCCAGCAAAATGCCCTGATTTGCCCCGTAGTCTGTACTTTCGTCTACTCTCCGGATCCGAGGCCTCAGCAGGGTAGCCCGAGGCCTCCTGTTTACCCTTGAGAAAAGTGTGCATGTACTCTACAAATACGTCGTCGCTGCGTCTATCAAAGTGCCACACCTCTGTGATCTTACCTAGGCGGTACCCCAACTCCAAGGCTTTGTTAAATTCAGGAGTGACCCAAACCCCCGTCAACGCCCTGCCCTCATCGTCGTGGGTACACGAGCCGGCCTGAAAATTAAGATCGGCGCACGTTCGACAGAGGGTGAACACCAGTTTACCCGAGGGTGTTTTGTAGGGCAACACGGGGAAAAACAAACCTCGAGGAGGGTAGACGACGGCCCTGATTAACCCAAAGTAGTTTTGCGGCTCTTTGAAATCTCGGTAAACTATTTCAGGGTGTCCTAGAAGATAGGGAAAGACACAGTTAACGTAGAGATACAAGGATGTCACGTCCACGTAGTGTACGGTTTCGTTCGCCGCCACCATGTACCTCAGCCTTACGGCGCTCGTCCTACCACCGTACAAAGCATCACGGGGTGACAAAGGTCGGGGGGTTTTGGCACGCTTGAGAAAGTCTCTCAGAGGCGGATGGGATTTTTTCAACTCGAGCCAATCGTGCTCTCTCATCACGTTCACCTTGAGACCGTGGACGGACTCTAACGTCTGTATTCACGCCACGGTGGAGGCATGCAACTCGTCAAACGGTCTGCCCGTCAGAGGGCAGGTGTCGTGGGGCTGAAAGCAGGACGGACAACCATGATAAAAACAACCCAGGAACTCCCAAGCCGTTTTCACGCCTCGGACCTCGGCGTAACCGTCTACAAAGTAGCGACTGATCTGTTTTTCACCCGCGTTCAACGCGTGCTGAATAAAGATGCCCTCGGTATTCGCCACCCACTCTAACCACTGAACGCCAGCGTTTGAGTAGGTTTTGCGATGTCTTCGATAGTCGTTGGGAGAAGGAATGGCCAGGGTGTCAGGATGTAGGAAATTTGTGCGAAACACTTTCATGCAAGCCAAAGCGATGGTGGTGCAACTGAAAGGGTCCACGCCCGTTTCGTCGATGTAACCTTTTCTGAAAATGTTGCAGGCTCGCGCGAGAATATCCACGTTGTTTTGACAGTAGCTGACGGCTTCTTTCTCAAAATTGAACGTGCCGTGACGCACCGTCTCGTACCACGTTTCAAATTCTCTCTTGCCCTCTCTGCTCATTTGTTTGACGCCGTAGGCCTCTGGCTCGGGGTAGGGGCCTACGTACTTTAAATGATTCTCGGAGCTAAATCAATGGGGAAAAAAACCCTTGTTTTTATCGGGAAAATCTAGGGCTTTGGGCAGAGCCGACAGACGGCACGTCAAGAAACTGAGACTGTCGATGTATCTGTGTTCGTAATCGGGGTCGGTGAAATGTACGACTTTGCTTCCCTGCATCACGAGCGCCTCGGGCTTCAGGTTCAGAGACAGCATGCCGTTGAGCACAATGTATCCGTCAAATCCTCTAGCGTTGTGAGCGATTTTCTGTACACGGGTCGTCTGAAATGCAAAATAAACTGTTTGGCGCAATCTACGCCCTGAGCATTCCACCTTGTGCCATCGAGGGTTTTCGTACACACCAGAAAAGGGACGTGCGCTCCCGACGAGTCTACGTATGTCTCGAAATCGTAGAAAATCAAGTTCTCCATATGTTTTGTCTCGACGGCTAAACGCTGTATGTAACACAGGTGCTCCTCGCTCTCGTCTTTTTCTACGGTTACGCCGCAGATTTTACATTTGACTTTTGGACACACGTGTTGTTTACCGTTACCGTTCATAGCGATGTAGTATAGCATGTCGCATTTTTTGCATCTTTTAATCAGCTCGCAATTACTGACATATTTTTTAGCCACGGGCCTCTTTATGGGCTCTTTGTGTTTGGCTAAACACGACGCGGAATGGCACGTTCTGTTACAGTCGACGCAAACTACGGGTCGGCGCTCTCGCCGTCTTTTGTCTTCTCGGTGAATCGGTCGCAAATTTAGAGAGCGTTCGAGCGTCGTCGGTTCTGTAGAACACTACAATTTTGCAGTTTGAGACTTTTTCAAATTTCGCTATGTCGCCGAACGTTACTGCGGTCTGATCGTTCAAACCAGCCTTACTTTGAAAGTCTCTGCCGAGCGCAAATGCTTTGCTATCGACGATATCGGGGTAAAGCAGGTGAGCCAAATTAATCGCAAAACAAAGTTGGTTGTCGTGGCCGTTGATTACGACCCGCAGAGACCGTCGCTTTTTTTTTAATAATCTTGCCGTCTAAGGTATTAGACAAGAGTCTTCGACCGCCGCCTCGGGGGTTTTTGACGAGTTGGAAGGTGAATACCAAATTACCGTCGGTTTTAACGGCCGTGTTAGATTGCACAATGCGGTCTAGGAAAGACTGTAAGTGAGTTAAATCAAACTCCTCTCCGCTCACGAAGCAGGACGCGCCTTGAGGCAGAGTATCGCCTCTCAACTCGAGCTACACCGCATCTTGTCGTTCGACTTGTGAAATGACGTTCGTCACCGCTTGAGCCATCTCTGTAAACACCCTGACGTAAAATTCACCAAAATCAGCCGTACCTCGATGTAGTTCGGTAATGTTGATGTTGAGCGGATGGCTGGATTCAACGTTGTTAAATCTAGGTCGCGTCACCACCCTCGACGAGGGTGAATTTTGAGGCGAGTTTTCTCGCTGTGATGTGTGTTGATGTTCTAAATTTTCCGAACGAACATCCTCTACGTTACCCCCTCGCTGTTGAGTTTGACGGTCGGACGTCGCGAGTTGGACATTTTCTAAACGATTTACGGCGTTGTCTATGGCGTTAAAGACGCTCGTTTGATTGAGATGATCGTTTGAAGAGGACGAGGGTATTTGATTTAGCAAGTCTTGACATTGATTTATGGTGTTTAAAATGCTTTGAGAATGATCAAGATCTGCGATAGCCATATTGATGTCTGTGAGTGGGTCGGTGATTTCTACATCTTGTTGTGCCTCGCATAAAGACTGAGCGGGTTCTTGAGTTTTATTTAATACATTCTGGTTTAATTCTTGTATCATCACATCAAGTATTGAGGGACAGCGGTTGCTTTCATCCATGGTTACAGAAAATAAAAAAACAAAATTTTAAAAAACCAAACAACAACAACAACAACCCAAACTTACACTCAAACACCAAGGCCTAGCATAGTACCGACGAGAAGATGTATTTTCTTCTTTCTCCCTCTGACAAGGTCGCGCGTACATTTTCTGGGTCTTTTTGCTGAAAAAAAAAATAGAGAGAGAGAAGATTATTCATTATTTTATTCATATTGTATGCTAAATTAAATAACAAGGAATAAATATGAAATATACGTTTGTTGGTTAGATATATATCCCATATCTATATCACTTTCTTGTTCCTCACATAAAGATTGAGCGGGTTCCTGAGTTTCATTTAATACATTCTGGTTTAATTCATGCATCATCAAGTAGGCCTATTGAGGGACGGCGGTTGCTTTCATCCGTGGTTACAGAAAACAAAACTACAACTAAAAATAAAAAACAAAACTTACGCTCAAACACCAAGGCCCATCACAAAGAGGATATCGCTCATGGTCCTTAGCGTAGTACCGACGAGAAGATGTATTTCTTGTCTCTCCCTCTGACAGATCGCACATTTGAAACTATGCGTACATTTTCTGGGTCTTTTTGCTGAAAAAGAGAGAGAGAGAAGAGAGAAGATAAGATACATCTTTATTGATCCCATAATTGAGAAATTCCGGTGTTACAGCGGTCAAGGGGAAAGAGTCGGATAAAGATTTCAAAATTTAAACCTGAAAAACTAGGCATGTACAAAATACAAGAAACTAGGCAAGTACAAAATACAAGAAACGGGGATAAATAACAATAATAATAATAATAATAATGAGAAGCCGTGAATGAAAATGAGCTGTGGATAAAAGGGAGTGCATCTAGTGCAAAGTGATCATTTTAAAAGTCATTATTTTATTCAAATTGTATTCTTAATGAAATAAAACAAGTAATAAATATGAAATATGCGTTTGTTGGATAGAGGGGAACGTTTATGAGCTGACGCGTGTTTCACATCGGACCTATATCACATATGCAATGTATGTTTGTTCATAGACATATATACATAGACGCCGCATCGACTGCCTGAGCGACTAACTGACCATATAGTCGTTAAAAGTCATTAAAAGTATCACAGCAGCTTTTCTTCAGATGGTTAAAAATACAGTTCCCTATATGGCTGCCCCTGCTCAACTCCCCTCTTTGACTTTTGATGGACGGGATCTATCAGGTGGGACTCTGCCAAATAAAGTAATCCGTGGTCTCTTTACATACACCTTATATCCTTCACAGTCTAGCCGGAATTTTGGCTCTCACGTTTTCTGTCAATCTGCCTTAAAAAAATTGCGTACCAACTTCTTAAAAATACCTCTATCTCCTAAAGCCAAAGAACTTCATTTCAAAGTATTTAATGATATATACCCCTCAAGCAATCTTCTCAGTCAAAGATTTAACATAGATAACAAAAACTGTCTATTCTGTGATGAGCACATAGAGACCACGGATCACTTATTCTTCTCCTGCACATTCAGTAACACCTTTTGGAATGAAATGTATGTTTGGCTGGAGCCCAAAGTTTCCTCTCTCTCTTACTTCACCAATAGAGATATCACATTTGGAATTTTAAGGGAGGATAAGAACTCAGAACTTTTATTGAACACTTTACTTATTTTGGGGAAAGCTTTTATCCATAAGTGCAGATGCATCCAAACACAACCACTGCTGATGGTCTTCAAAAGAGAGCTAACTGTGTATTATAAATCGCTGAAGTTTATGAAAAAGAAAGGGAAAAAACTCTGGAACATTATTGATAACTTAAAATTGCTTGAAGTGACCCCCTAAGTTCTGTCCTTACATATGTCTTCTTTTGTTTGTTTTTTTCTCTGTCTGTTTGTTTGTTTGTTTGTTTGTTGTTTTTTTCCCCTCCTTTTTTATTTATGTATTTACTCAATTTTTGGTTTGCATGTCAGTTTGTCTCATCCATGTTTGATTACACCATCCTAGGAGTGCTATCCTTCGCAAAAGTTTATTTATTGGTGTTGCTGCTGTTATTGTGTGTGTATCCATTCAAATGCCCTGTTTCATGCTGTGCCCTACCTGCTGTTTGTTGTTGTATATATTGTAAATAAATTTGTATTATGTTAAAAAAAAAAAAAAAAAAAAAAAAAATCGACTGCCTGAGCGCGTCCTCGCCGGCCGCCATCTTGGATGGGTCTCGCTTCGCCTCCACAGTGCATTCACTTCTATTGAGGAAGGAGCTGTATGCACAAGTAAAATAGAATAACTTGCTGAATTTTCAACTGATTTTCACGTGGTTTGGTTTGTTACAAACGGCACACATATAGTTATGATACAGGATGCTTTCGTACATTAAAAATGCGGGATTTCATGCTTTAATACTTCCTGCAGATATATCTATATATATATATATATATATATATATATATATATATATATATATATATATATATATATATATATATATATATATATATATATATATAGATAGATAGATAGATAGATATATCATATATATATATATATATATATATATATAAATCCATCGCACTCTGGGGTTGAGGTGAATAAAAGCACTGTGTTGTGACCTAAATAACATTCTGTTGCTATCTGCAGGAAGTATTAAAGCATGAAATCCCGCATTTTTAATGTACGAAAGCATCCTGTATAATAACTACATGTGTGCCGTTTGTAACAAACCAAACCGCGTGAAAATCAGTTGAAAATTCAGTGAGTTATTCTATTTTACTTGTGCATACAGCTCCTTCCTCAATGGAAGTGAATGCACTGTGGAGGCGAAGCGAGACCCATCCAAGATGGCGGCCGGCGAGGACGTCGGCTCCAATAGGCAGTGGTAGTCAGTGCGGCGTCTATGCGTTTGTTGGATAAGGGGGAACGTTTATGTGCCGACGCGTGTTTCACGTCGGACATGTATCGATAATGGTCCAACTTCATGTTTGTAGCATTGCAGCGTGAAGCCGACACAGATCCTGCGTTTTTACTTTTTTAAAAAAAAAAAAAAAAAAAAAGAAAATAAAAGGTTTTTTTCGACTCACCGGTTTTACGACCGTTGCGAGAAACACTTGGTCGACCGTCACTGTCGCTGCTGCTGGTGCTGGTGCTGCTGCTGCTGGTGCTGGTGCTGCTGCTGCTGCTGCTGGTGCTGGTGCTGGTGCTGCTGCTGGTGCTGGTGCTGCTGCTGGGCGTCCGCCACCTCTTCCTCCCGGGTGCAGAAGAATGTAGCGTTTGTACAGGAGGACGTGTAGCGTCCTTCGCATGCTCCGGAGCGGTCTGAGACGATGGTTGGACCGGGTCAGCTCTTTTAACCACGGCCTCCGCTTGACGAATGATTTCGCTCAACTCTTCCAGATCATCGACCGTGACTGTAAAACAAACAAAAACAACGGAATTTATTGTGTATTAGATGCATAAATGTGTATGAGATGTGCGTTAACAACATCAACGAGAACAAGACTTACAGTCGGACAGGTTGTTATACTCTGGGCTCATGAGATAACCTTCGTCCGTTAGATTGATGATGTCTGTAAATAGAAAATAATAATAAATTAACGGATCGCTTAAAGGACGAGAAAATGGTTTAAAAAAGATGGTAAAAGTTTTCTTAACAAAGTCCATGATAGGTCTCGGTGTTCCTGTAAATGCGCTCTTTGGTGTGAGTAACTAACGAACGGTGGAAAAAGCTGTATTTAAAGAAAACCGTACGAATGGTAACTTATGCTTTATTGATTGTAGTAGGCCTATGTGCTTAAAAGCTCACTCCATAATGGTCACCCCATATGCTAAGGTGATTTGGAGAAACTGACGCAAAGTGAATTGTGTGTGTGTGTGTGTGTGTGTTTGAGAGAAAGAGAAAGGGAAACAAGAAGATGGTGAGGATTTATTTTAACTACATCACCGTATCGTGATATTGTGAATCAGGTCGGCCCCCCCCCCCCCCCCACATCCCGGCTCCCAAAACATTCACCCCGGTGTGTTATTGCGAAATTTCTTCATTCACAAATGCGGATATTTTAAGACTCATTGGAGGAATGAGCTAAAACTCTCAAGTCCCTCAGTCTTGTTAAAGAAAAGAAAGCCCTTACATTATTTTCTTTACTAGAAACATTTAAGTTAATATGAGTGTGATTTATTTTTTATTTTATTGTATCTATCTTTCAATAAAAAAAAAACCCCATTCACCCCGGTGTTCAACCCAAGAGGAAGGAGTGATGCGGATACCCAAACGATTAAGAAGAGATTAAGAAGATTAGATTCATTGATTCAAAGAAAAACATGATACGGATAAAAGTGCTCCCTATAGCTTAAGGTTAAGAACACATATTGACGGATCTCAACTCACCATCCATCATCTTTAAATTTGACAGAAAGTGTATTATTCATTCTCTAATAATCACTATGGCCAGTGTGGTTAGGAAATTAGCTTGGTTTTATGGTGCAAAGTTATTTCTTTTCAAGCTACTGGGTGTTGCCAAATTCTAGAGAAAAACATTTTCTTTCCTGGCACCATGCAGAGGTGTTTTCCAGAAAGCGGGTTTAGTGAACACTCTGAGTATGTTAACCCTGAAATGAGGGAAACTCTGGGTTTTCAGTTCCAGAAAGAGAGGTAAATCAAACTCTGAGTCAATCACCATGGCAATTAACTCTGTAAACCTAACCTGCTCGACGGCAGGTTTTCTTTAAGAAAGAGTTTTTCTCCGTCTCCTCTCTCTTGCATGCTGTTTCATTTCCTCATTCATTCAGTCCGTGTCAAAGCTTGTATCGAAGCGCATTCATTAGCGGAGATTTACCGTCTGTCACAGTCTAAATCCTGCTGGATATTAGTTTGTCACTCAGGACTGTCTTAAGTTACTGAATTTGTGCACATCAATCATTTCTTTGAACATTAGTTTTTGTCTTTACATTCAAATATTACACAGCGAGAATTCACCTTCAGCTCAGAATAAACCTCTGTCCTTTTTATATTTATTATTTTTTATAACACTGTGCACAAGGATCAGGCTGTCAGTCTGTTAGAGCAGCTCCGAAATGATTATTGCACATAATGTGTAGGTGCTATTAAGTGTTCGCAAATTATCAGTTTCTTTCTTATGAAGGGGTGGGATGACATTTCAACTTCTTTCCACTCCTTTTTGAACAATCTTTTCATTGTCTGTTGTTGTTGCTTTCTTTTGTTTTTTAATGTTCAAAATAAACTTTCAAATCAAAATCAATCAAATGAATTAAACTTCCCGTCATGACTGGGCTGCATTTCTGTCAGCGGAGTCATTTTTTTCCGAACAGCTGATTGGCCAGTGGGTGGTGCTTTTTATAGGATCAGATTCAACCCTGAACTTACCCTGCTCCGGAGCAGGATAGACTGCCGAAGTCACGCCCCTTCCGGTAGAGCTCATGGGACCTCAGATCGGTAAAAATATGAATGGCAGTGAATGGGGAGAGCAATATTATCTTTTGTTCCCGTTTGAGTTGCGACATGAAATCCAAGTATGTCGTTAATGAATTTAAAACATAAATTTTAAGGTCAAGAAAGTCATACTTTGTGGTAAAACTGTTGAGATATAAGCTTTTGAAAAAAACGTAATTAGAAAGACTACACAGGAGGCGGTCGCGTATGTGACGTCATAGCTTTCGCTCGCTTCCAGCAGCTTGGAGTGACTGCAACCTGGCACAAAACACACAGACATCTTCAATCATAAATCGATTAATCATAAAACAGTGGAATTTCAGCGGGGAGGCCAAGCTGCAGGAAGCAAGCGAAAGCTATGATGTCACATACGCGACCTCCTCCTGTGTACTCGAGTCTTTCTAATTAAAAAGCTTATAGGCCTATCTCAACAGTTTTACCACAAAGTATGACTTTCTTTATCTTAAAATGTATGTTTTAAATCCAATCCAATGTTTTTAATCCAACGTATTTGGATTTCATGTCGCTCTCAAACGGGAACAAAAGATAATATTGCTCTCCCCATTCACTGCCATTCATATTTTTTCCGATCTAAGGTCCCATGAGCTCTACCGGAAGGGGCGTGACTTCGGCAGTCTATTGGGACGGTGGTCAAAGAGCATGGATACCAAGAGGCGAAGCTCCGTTGAATTTCACTAGGGGCGCTAATATCAATTTAATATTCCAGTTTTCGTGGGAAGATATATATATATGTATATATAGGCCTATATATGGCCTCTTGGACCATCAGAACTGATTACTGCTTTAGCATTAAAATATATCATATTAAAATAGCTTATATATTATTACTATTATTACTGTCCCCTTACTGTACAAACTGTAAATAAATCTTTATTCCTGACTATGTGACGTTGCCATTAATGTGTTTCTAGTTAAAATATTGATTTTTTATTATTATTTTTTTTTTGGTAGATTGGCTTATGGGGTGATTTTGAAGGAGTAATTAAGTTAATCTTCTCATAAGTGGATGTAATATGTAGCGATGCCATCTCGGCCGTTTTTCCTCATTTTGTATTTTTTTAAAGTCTATATTTTGCTTTACAAAAACGTGAAAAAGCAGCTGTGACCAAGCTATCACAAGGTGAGTAGTATTGTAAGCATAATTAATAGCGATATACTTCAGTTTGTTTGTGTGTTTTTGTATGCAAGCGGGTCTGCTGCGGTCTGCTGACGGTCCAAAATGGCGGCGGTAGGACGAAACCATGGGGGAATTAGTTGCTATGGGGCGTTCTATTGAGCTTCGCCTCTTGGTATCCATGCTCTTTGCGGTGGTGGTGCTGAAGTGTCGCGCCCACCCTCTGGTTCTCCTCTGGTCAACACCGTTAGTTCTCTCAGTTCTATTTCATTCTTCCTGACCGCCAGATGGCGGTGCTTTAGCACTGGATATCTCCATCTCGCATATGTGCAGGTCGAGTCATTAGGTTCGTTCGAGATGAGCCAGTCCTGCGCAGATTCTCTACCATTGGTGGCCTTGAGTATTTGTTATTATGTGACTATAAAATAGAAAGACTTCCTCTTATTTTATCCAACTTTCATAAACAAATGCTGTTGGCATGGTCGTTAATCTATAAACATAATTTCTCTCCACATAGATGTTTTATCTGGAACAATCAACATATCAAATACAAAAATAAATCTCTGTTCCTTAATTCATGGTTTGATAAGAACATAATTTTAGTCACCCAACTGCTCAACGATAATGGGAATTTGCTAAATTATACAGAATTTCTCATAAAATATGGTATTCCTGTTACCCCAAAAGATTTTGCAATTGTAATGGATGCTGTTCCCTCTGGTATCCTAACTCTGTTAAGAGGTGCTGGAAATCCAGTTTGTCCTCCTTTAGACCCAATGTTAACGACAGTGGGGCATATGTGTTTCTCCGTTACACCTAAAAAAAGGAATTATCTTATTAGATCACTGTTTCAATCTGATAACACCTCTACCCCATATGTCATGCAATACTGGTCTAATATTGTTAATGATTTGAACTGGACCCAGATATGGAATCTCCCCTACAAATACTTAATTACAAATAAAGTGAGAGAAATATCCTATAAGATAATCCATAGATACTACCCTGCCAAACAGAATTTGTTAAAATTTAAGAAGGATTTATGTGTGAACTGTTCTTTCTGTGACTCTGAACCTGAAACTGTGTTTCACCTGTTTTGGCATTGTCACTTTACTGCCACCTTCTGGAAAGAAGTAATATGGTACATCTCATTGAAGCTTGTCCCAGATTTCTCTTTATTTTGTAAGAATATTTTTTTGGGAATCGATGATGTCAAGAGTATGAAACAGAATGAACTGTATATTATAAATTTGTTAATATTATTAGGAAAATATCACATACACAGAGCTAAATTTAGTCATTCCAAACCCTGTTTTGTGGTGTTCCAAAAGGAAATGGAACAGTACCTGCAAAGCATTTGTGACTCTAATAACAAGAAAGCGATGAGAACATATAATTTGTGCACCTTATTCTCTGTATTTATGTAATAGCCCACCCCCTGGCTACTGCACTGTATACTTGTTTTGATTGAAGACTCGTTAATAAAGAAAAAAAAAAAAGTCCTGCGCAGATTCGATCACCAGCGATCGGCGCACAATGCATGCCGGTTAGTTTTGTGTCCGACTTCATCCCGACTTGCTCTGACGTATTACAAAAGTGGACGCCGATAAAGCCGCGACAGGATGTAAGTGTGTCTGTGACTTCCTGTACGGACTGAAGGCTGCTGGAAACTATCAGCAAAGACGGTGGATAAACCAAGATTTATTCCCCCTTTTTTTTTTTTTTTTTTTTTTTTTCTCCTCTGTTGTTTTGTTTTGCAAGGCTTTAACCGCTGAGTTGATGGGCGACTTCTTCAGTTTTTTAGAGAGATCATAAATGAGTGCTAATATTTGATCTGATGTATTTTTCAATGTTAGCCCAATTTAATTATTATTACTATTTGTTTTCTTTTTTTTTTTTCCTCTCACCTTCTTACTATCTTGGTCCTTTAACTAGGTTAAATTTAAATATAGCCTCCCTTATAGGGGCAATTAAGGTAACGCCTTTCTGTGTTTTCGGTAGTTTTGGTAGTCAAGCCAATATACATTTTGGGAAATTAAATTTAATAAGCCCCCTAAGATCTAGACTCATCTGTCGCAGACACAACAGCAGCTCATATCCTAAGAGAGGATTTTTGAGTGCTTTTCTTTTTACTTACTTAATATTGTTCTATTCATTGTTATTAATGTCTTAATCCATTGTTACGTTCAATGCCAGGGGGTTAAGAAACAATACTAAGCGCAAGGCGCTATTTCTTTTTGCCAAGAAGCACAAAACTGATTTTTGTTTTATCCAAGAGTCACATTCAGTCCCTGATGACCGAAAATTTTGGAGATCTCAATGGGGTAATGAGTTGTGGCAGGCTCATGGATCTGAACATTCTGCTGGTGTCAACTTAAAGCATACGTTTTCAGGGTCTGTGTTATTGACTACTTGTGATCCCTTAGGCCACTTTATTCTCCAAGTGGTAGACATTGAAAAATTCATAATGGTAACAGTTAACATATATGGCTATAATTCACACAATGAGAATGATTTGCTACTGGATACATTAGAAAATCATATTCAGAATGCTTCAGATAAATTTCCTATCTCAGGTATTGTAGTAGGGGGAGACTTTAACATGATACTTGATCATAACTTGGACTGCTGGCCTCAACGTAACTCTACTGCAGTGAATGAAAACCTGAAAGTCTTCATGCAAAGATTTAATTTAATTGATGTGTGGAGGTACCATCATCATAACACCAGTAACTTTACATGGAGTAATAGAAATGCCTCCAGGAAATCGCGACTAGACTTTTTGGTTAGTTTCAAATAATTTAAACATTGATAAAATCTCAGTTAACATTATTACAACACCACTAACTGATCATAATGCTGTCTCCATATTTATACCTTTGCACTCTGCCTCCACAAAGATATTTAGGAACGCTTACTGGAAGTTGAATTGTTCTCTTTTGAAACATGAGACTGTTAAGTTAGGCATAAAGAGAATAATAGTAGAATTTTGGAATAAAGCAAATGTAGAAAATGTTTATGGTGGCAATTGGGAACTGTTGAAATTTAAAGCAGCCCAATATTTAAGGAAATATGGTAGCATCTTTTCTAAAAATCAAAGGTTAGAGGAAGAGAAAGTGGTCTCTAAAATAATATCATTATCCCAGAAAAGTCCTGCTGATATGTCAGAAAGCGATCATGCTGACTTGATCTCAGAGCAAATTAAACTAAATGAAATCTATTTACATAAGGCTAAAGGTGCCTTTGTAAGATCAAGAAAGAAATGGATCGAAGAAGGAGAACAGAATTCGGCGTATTTTTTTAATCTAGAAAGAAATCACGGGAAGCTCAACTTAATCCACCAACTTAACATTAATGGTGATATAACTGATGATCCCAGTAGAATAGCAGCCTTTTGCTCCAACTTTTACAGTGAGCTATATAAGACAGAATATTGTCATCAGTCAGCAACTTCATTCTTTAATTCTCTGAGTAACATTACTAAAATTACTGAAGATGACAAAGAGATGTGTGATGAAACTATAACTTTACAAGAAATCACTCATGTAATTAAACACCTCAAACTTAACAAATCTCCGGGAGGTGATGGGCTTTCTGCTGAATTCTATCAAACATTTGTTGAAGATTTAGCCCCTTTTCTACTTAAGGTATTTTTAGAAAGTGTGGAACAAGAAGCTCTACCTCCTACACTAATACAAGGCCTGATTACGCTGATTCCGAAACCTAAAAAAGACCACCTTCTTATTGATAACTGGCGACCTATCTCTTTACTCAATACTGACTATAAGATTTTTGCTTCTGTACTTGCCAAACGACTTAAAAATGTTTTGGATCCAATTATTGATGAGACACAATCAGGCTTTATGAGGAAGAGACATATCTCTAATAATATTCGTCTTGTTTTAGATTTGATTGATTACTCCTTTCTTTGCTCTGACGACAGCTTTATTTTCTTTCTAGATTTCTATAAAGCATTTGACACCGTGGAACATAATTTTATTTTTCAAACAATTAATCTATTTGGATTTGGTGATTTTTTCTTTAAAGCTGTTAAAACTTTGTACGCTAATGGTAACAGCTCCCTTAGGCTAAAAAGCGGGACTTCCCAAGATTCAATTTACAGCGGGCATCCGACAGGGTTGTCCGCATCCCCTTATCTATTTATTTTATGCACTCAACTACTTTCTACACACATCAAAAATAGCTCGCTAAAAGGAATCTTTATTGCAGACAGAGAAATTATAATTAGTCAGCTGGCTGATGATACCACATTATTCTTAAAAAATGCTTCTCAAGTTCCCATTGCTATCCATACAATAGGCTTGTTCTCTGCAGCCTCTGGACTCCGCTTAAACTTGAAGAAATGTGATTTGTTTCCTCTTAAGAACTGTGACGAGTCATTGGTTTACAACATATCTGTCAAAAACAAGGTCACTTACCTTGGAATCACCATTGTTAAAAGTCAGACAGACAGGTGCTCTGAAAATTTTGATCTGATAATTGATAAGACAAGGAAAAGCTAAACCAATGGCTTCAAAGGGATTTATCCTTGAAAGGTCGAATACTGTTAACAAAAGCAGAAGGACTGTCTCTTCTTACTTATGCAGCTATTCCCCTATCTGTTGATAAGCAAATTTGTAGTGCCATTGATAAGCTGTTATTTAATTTCATCTGGAAAAACAAGACGCATTATGTGAAAAAATCGGTTATTATGAACACTTATGATTCTGGTGGGTTAAATTTTCTTGACTTTACTACATTGAATAACACTTTTAAAATTAACTGGATAAAGCAGTTCTTACATAATCCTACATCCATTTGGAATTTTATACCCAAGTTTGTTTTCTCTACCATTGGTGGCCTTGAGTATGTGTTATTATGTGACTATAAAATAGAAAGACTTCCTCTTATTTTATCCAACTTTCATAAACAAATGCTGTTGGCATGGTCGTTAATCTATAAACATAATTTCTCTCCACATAGATGTTTTATCTGGAACAATCAACATATCAAATACAAAAATAAATCTCTGTTCCTTAATTCATGGTTTGATAAGAACATAATTTTAGTCACCCAACTGCTCAACGATAATGGGAATTTGCTAAATTATACAGAATTTCTCATAAAATATGGTATTCCTGTTACCCCAAAAGACTTTGCAATTGTAATGGATGCTGTTCCTCTGGTATCCTAACTCTGTTAAGAGGTGCTGGAAATCCAGTTTGTCCTCCTTTAGACCCAATTTTAACGACAGTGGGGCATATGTGTTTCTCCGTTACACCTAAAAAAAGGAATTATCTTATTAGATCACTGTTTCAATCTGATAACACCTCTACCCCATATGTCATGCAATACTGGTCTAATATTAATGATTTGAACTGGACCCAGATATGGAATCTCCCCTACAAATACTTAATTACAAATAAAGTGAGAGAAATATCCTACAAGATAATCCATAGATACTACCCTGCCAAACAGAATTTGTTAAAATTTAAGAAGGATTTATGTGTGAACTGTTCTTTCTGTGACTCTGAACCTGAAACTGTGTTTCACCTGTTTTGGCATTGTCACTTTACTGCCACCTTCTGGAAAGAAGTAATATGGTACATCTCATTGAAGCTTGTCCCAGATTTCTCTTTATTTTGTAAGAATATTTTTTTTGGAATCTATGATGTCAAGAGTATGAAACAGAATGAACTGTATATTATAAATTTGTTATTATTATTAGGAAAATATCACATACACAGAGCTAAATTTAGTCATTCCAAACCCTGTTTTGTGGTGTTCCAAAAGGAAATGGAACAGTACCTGCAAAGCATTTGTGACTCTAATAACAAGAAAGCGATGAGAACATATAATTTGTGCACCTTATTCTCTGTATTTATGTAATAGCCCACCCCCTGGCTACTGTACTGTATACTTGTTTTGATTGAAGACTCGTTAATAAAGAAAAAAAAAAAAAAAAAATGGTCCACTGCGAGTCAGTTTCCTGTATCAGTGTCACGTGGGGTTCGCGACCACCACGCCCCTTTAGGAGACTAACAGCAGGTACTGAGTCCATTGACTTCAGTGGGAGAAATGAACGTGATTACAGATTATGGCCGATTCTTTGGACCCATTTATCGCAAGCCACATATCTTCAGAACATTCCGACACCAAAATGGCAAATTTCACACGGACAAATCAAGAGAAAATTTACTTTGTTCAATACCTGTCTCTGTCTCAACAACACACTCTCGCGAGATCTGGCAACAGATAGCTCCTCTCTGGTGCTGAAATCAGTGCAGTTTCACCAAAGATACTGGATTAAAAAAATATTTTTCTTCCAGCGGATGTCTTAGTTACAACATGATTGAGCTAACTGGAGTAGTTTCATGTCGTATCCGACAACGGGAGGCTTTTAACAGATGACGTCCTGATGTTAGCTTAGCTGCTAGTGTTAGCTGTCCCTGTCAGCTGCAGCCACTGATGCTTTCTAGACATCGTGATTTCCCAAAACTGAATAAATACCACACATAGCAACACAAAACTGCTTTGCTAGCTCAATCATGTTGTAACTAAGATATCCGCTGGAAAAATATTTTTTTCACGGACCGTTTAATGAGTTATTACCTATTACAGACGCCGCTAACGGTTAGCCCAGCTAATCTACAATAACCAAGCGAGGTTGGGGATACTCGTTTTTGATTGGCGGTTCTCCATCGTCTTTGATTGGGCTATGGGGGACAACGCCTACTTAGGAGACCGGAAATGTATACCATTTCATACAATGGGGGTATATTGTAGGTGGGCCATCTTGTTATAATACAGTATCTTTGCTGTCAGGAAACTGTCCGACTTCACCGCAGCTTTTTGTCACCGCCCCCCGCTGCGGCCGCCTGCTCTCGTCTACTTTTCAGGCGAGGCAGTTTATCTCGAATGAGCTTGCCCAAAGATACTGTATTATAACAAGATGGCCCACCTACAATATACCCTATGAAATGGTATACATTTAACCGTGAACCAACCAGAGCACTACCTCTGTGAGAGACTGTGTGTACACACAGTTAGCAAGCCCAAGTCTCTTGTCATAAGTTTTCCCCCTTTGCAGCACTTCTAAAAGTGGTTTGCCTCTAGCTCTGTGTCAAATAATGCCTACAATATTTTTCAAAATGTATGAAGTCCAAATGTATTACTCGTCATACAATTTCCATTTATTAGTCTTGCTTTTTGTTTTTGTTTTGTTTTTATGTCGTAATTATCTGAACAATCTTTAGCTAAAACATTTATTTTGAGATGCTACTCATTACAGTTATTTCCATGTTCACCAGTACTCATTAGCACAATTTCTAATGTAAAACATATCAAGTTGCGCCACATCTGATCTCTGCAAACTGGTGTGATCATTAGGCAATATTACACATTTTAACCACAGGGTGGCAGTAGTGGTTAAAACTGACTTTTCCCAGCTGCTGGAGCTACAAGGCTACAATCTGTCGACCACATTCAATCAGCTATCATTTTTAATTTTATCATAATTCTTGCAGTTACTAAAACGATGTTGCACTGGAAATTAAGCTTCTATTATTCAAACTTGACTCACCTTTACATCTTCCACAGCTTTTTAAAAATACATTTCCAGTGCTGTAAATTGTTGAAATGTGTGTAGTTTAAATGTAAAATTAAACAATGTATTAAGACTTGCTTTGTTGGTTTTTAAATGGAGTATGTAGGAGCCATGAATGAATTCAGAGGTATTTTTGTAGGTGTATGACAGTTTAAATTTAAATATTGGTGTTTGTTATTGTTTATGATATTATTTAGGTTTTTTTTTGTGATTATGTTGATGAGGGAAGTAGGTCATATGGATATGGGCGGGGATATTAGGTTAATATAGGCACCTGCTCACCTGTGTGGCCAGAGAGAGAGAGAGGGTGAGCAGGGTCGCCGTATTTTTTGTTGACCGCTATTTTCTTCGATCACTGTGATCACTTTGATTATGAGTTTGTGCACAGTATCATGAGTTGATTATTTCTTTTTCGTTAATAAAAAGTTAAACTTATTTTTTTCGCATCTCAGTGATTTTTCCCGTTAAGCGCGTCAGACAAAGGAAAGGCCCGGCTGCAGCCTCTCAGCGACTCTTTGTTTGTGAAGTCGCTACATTTTTGTCAACAAAAAAGGCATTAAAAGGAAACATCATCGGACAGCGCAACGGATCAAACGATCAAGAGGACAAAAGAGGAAGAGGATTCAATCAAACAACCATCGGGGATAAAAGACGGAGGTAGGCGCTGGCTGTTAAACAGATTTGGAACCGCTGGCATAGCGAACTACAGCCAGGTAAGCTCACCTGTGGATGTGCGCATGAAGCTGTATATTAATGGAAGGAATGCGGGCATATTGACTGCCGTTTGTTCATTGGGAACCATGGCGTGATGGATTGAGGACTGAATCCTTCTGCGCACCGGCGTTATCATTATTGCAATACTGGTGCTGAATTTATCTCCATGCTATAAATGTGTGAATCTTCGCTCTGTCGCTCTGAAGTTGCTGCTGCTCTGCTGTTACGTGGGATGATGATTATTGGATGAACTTCCTTTTCTTCTGTGGATGTGGTTTAAATGCACAAACAATATATTGGAAAAAAATCGAAAAGGAAATCAATGGAGAAAATGAGTCAATAAATGCTGTTGTTGCAAGTTTTGAAATGGATGTGTTTTAAAGGCACAAACTGAAAAAATCAAAGTGAAATCAAAGTACAAAAATGAGTGAAACAAATGCTGGTGTTGAAATGGAGTGTGGAAAAGAGAAACTAAACTCACAGCCAAGGCCTGGGTAAATAAAATAGAAAAACTTCAGCATGAACGCAAAATCATTGTGAATAAAATAAAAGGGCTTATACCGAAATGAAAACGCTTATGAAAAGCAAGGAAAATATCTCACATGTTCAACCTCATCTGGAGAATTTAATTCAACTTTGTGAGAATGCTAACATGTCACATAATGTGTTGATTCCTCTACTGCCTGAGGACGAACAAAAACAAACAAAATGAATGGTTTGCCGGCATCATGAAATATAGTAACACATTTGAAGAGGATGTTAAAAGGTGGCTGAGTGAATCTGAGGAGCCACAACAAAATAACAGTCTTGGTCAATCGGATCCTGCTGCAGTCAGTGAAGGAGTGCTTCATTGTCCAACAGAGGATGAACATCAGGCACCAACTCAGGCTGCGCCATAATCATGACAGAGGGCATGCAAGATAACATAAAACCGAGTGACAGTGTATCAAATGTGCGAAACAACTCTGCTATTGGAGGAAAGTCTGCTGTTTCTACTGCTTCTTCTGCACGTCTTAAAGCCGAGGCTGACTTGGCAGCATTAATGGCAAGACAGAAACTATTGAAGGACAAACATGAACTGGAGGAGCAGGAGGAACGGCTGAGGAGAAAGAAAGAGCAGCTAAAATTGGATGAAGATATTGCAGCGCATGGCTAAATTAAATGTGTTACGATCTTGGAGCATTCTAAGTGGAAAGGGTTCTTTAGCCAAGCGTTCTGATGGAATGAACTCTTACCTGGAAAAAGGAAAATCAAAACCAAAGGCTCTCAATGTTAATGCGAATGCATTTATTCCACAAATGTCACTGAAACAAAAGGAAACCAAACATGATTACATGGATCCAGGAGCAAGGCCTAAAGAGAAAACTGCACCTCAGTTCATTCATTCTGAGCCTGTGTCAGTTAATGAACCCAAACAACATTCAGTGAATCACCGTGCTAATGAGAACACCCAAATTCAAAATGAAGATATATGGAATGCAGGATTTGGATCAAAAAATGAGGATCACAACAATATGCTGGGAATTATGAGGAAGCAAAATGAAATAACTACGCTTTTGATACAACAGCAATGCCTCTCATCGTTGCCAAAGAAAGAGATCCCAATTTTTGATGGTGATCCATTAAAATATCAAGCGTTTATTAAAGCTTTTGAGAATGGTGTGGAAAGAAACACTGAGAACTACAGTGACAGACTCTATTTCCTGGAGCAGTACACTAGAGGTCACCCTAAGGAACTGGTTAGAAGCTGCCAGCATTTTAATCCAGAGAGGGGCTATGTCAAGGCTAAAGCTCTACTGAAGGAGCATTTTGGGAATGAACAGAAAGTAGCGGCTGCATATATGGAAAGGGCTCTTTCATGGCCTCCCATCAAAACAGAGGAGGTAAAGGCTCCAGGACTACAGTCTTTTCCTCAGAGGCTGTTCTAATGCCATGGAAGGGGTGGAATATTTGCATGAGCTAGACCTGCCTGCCAATATGCTCGCAATTATAAGGAAGTTGCCTTACAAATTCAGAGACAAGTGGAGAACTGTAGCCTGTGAGCTGCAGGAGAGGCGCAACCAGAGACCTACATTCAGTGACATCACCAATTTTATTGAGAGACAAGTGAAAATCTTGACTGACCCAGTGTTTGGAAATATACAGGATGCTCCCCCAACAACAATAAATAAAGGTGTAAACAAACTCAAGCAACAGCTTCGTTCTGGAATGAAAGGAACCAGCTTTGCCACCACTGTAGTTCCTGTAGAAAATAAAACTCAGCCTAGAACCAAAGAGAAGGAACAACTTCAAGCGGCAAGGAGGATGTGTCTTTGTTGTGGAGGAGGACACACATTGGATTCGTGTCCTCAGTTGGAGAAAAGACCCACAAGGAGAAGATAGGCTTCTTACGAAAGGGGTGTCTGTTTTGGCTGTTTGTGTATAGGACACATCAGCAAAGATTGCAGAAAACGTATTTCTTGTGCAAAGTGTGGTCTACTACATCCAAATGTTCTTCATATCCCTCCAAAGGCAAAGGTAAAGGACTCTGATCAAACAGAAGGGAAATCAGAGAAAACAGTGGACAGCACCTTGGTGTCAAGTGGTCTCACTGGGGCTGGTGATCACGATTGTAAACTTCCCATAGTTCCTGTACAAGTTAAGTCGAAGAAGGGCAGCAAAATCATTACCACCTATGCTTTCTTGGATCAAGGAAGTACAGCAGTATTCTGCACAGAGGCACTGTTGCATAAGCTGGACCTCACAGGAAAGAAGGCACGTATTCTCTTGCGGACCATGGGACAGGAAAGGGTGGTAAGCAGCCATATTGTGTCAGGACTGGAGGTGGCTGGCTTAAACTGTGATCATTTCTGCGAGCTGCCCAAAACTTTCACACAGGAGTGTATGCCTGTCCACAGTGGGAATATTCCAAGACAGAGGGATCTTCAGGGATGGCCACATTTGAAATATGTTCATTTGCCTGAGATAGATGCAGGGATTGAGCTGCTGATTGGGATAAATGTTCCTAAGGCCTTGGAACCACTGCAAGTCATTCACAGCGTAAATGGTGGGCCCTATGCAATCAGGACAATGCTGGGGTGGACTGTAAATGGACCTTTAAATGGAGAAAGTGAGGAAGCAATGGATTGTGAGCAGCCAGAGTTATCAGTGAACAGAGTGTCAGTTGTGAATTTGGATGAACTTTGGCAGCAGCAGTTCAAGGTGGATTTCCCTGAATGCAGTGTGGATGAGCAACCTGGAATGTCAAGAGAGGATCAGAAGTTTATGGACTTGGTTACAAACTCAGCAAAGCAAGTGAATGGCCATTACCAGATCAGCTTACCATTAAGGAATGAGGAACTCAGTATGCCAAATAATAGGATAATTGTTGAGCAACGTGCCAAGTACTTGAAGAGGAGGCTTCTGAAGGACTCATCATTCCATGCAGAATACACAGCCTTCATGAACGATCTGGTTGCCAAAGGTTATGCTGAAAGAGTGCCTGAAGATGAGTTGGAACGCTGTGATGGCAAGGTTTGGTATATCCCCCACCATGGCGTTTACCATCCAACAAAGAGGAAGATCAGAGTTGTCTTTGACTGTGGAGCAAGTTTCCAAGGAACATCTCTCAATGCTCAGCTCCTACAAGGACCAGATCTGACCAGTTCATTGATTGGGGTGGTGACTAGGTTCAGGAAAGAACCAGTGGTGATCATGGCAGATGTTGAATCCATGTTTCACCAGGTAAGGGTACCAGCTGAAGATGCTGATTTGTTGAGGTTTCTCTGGTGGTCCGATGGGGATTTAAATCAAGATCTCAGTGACTTCAGAATGATGGTGCATCTCTTTGGGGCAACTTCATCTCCCAGCTGCGCCAATTTTGCTCTCAGGAAATGTGCAAAAGATAATGAAGAACAATTCAGCCAAGAAGTGATTGATAAGGTCCTACATTGCTTCTATGTGGATGATTGTCTGGTGTCGGTGTCTTCAGAGGAGGAAGCTGTGTCTCTCTATCACGACCTTGATTCCATCTGTGCAAAGGGTGGTTTCCAGCTTAGGAAGTGGATAAGCAACAGACGTGAGGTTATGGCTGCAATACCTGAAAGTCAACGCGCCACAGGCATGAAAGGGTTGGACCTGGATCAGGATCAGCTACCAGTGGAGAGAGTGCTTGGTGTGGAATGGTGCATTCAGTCTGACACCTTTAAGTTAAAGATCATCATCAAGGACAGACCACTCACCAGGAGAGGAATTCTCTCAACTGTCAGCTCCATTTACGATCCTCTTGGAATCCTGAGCCCTGTTGTGTTGTCGGCTAAGAAAATCTTAAGGGATCTGTGCAGGAGATCACTTGGCTGGGATGACGTCATACCTGAACCAGTTGCTAACGAGTGGATGACTTGGCTGCAGGAACTGTGCCATCTAGAGGATTTTAACATCATGAGATGCTTGAAACCACTAAACTTTGGAGAGACAACCACGGCACAGCTGCACCATTTCTGTGACGCAAGAAGATGGTTATGGGGTAGTGACTTACCTGCTGTCGCATAGCAAAGACTCACAGGTACACAGTGCTTTTGTCATGGGAAAGGCTAGGGTGGCTCCACTTAAGTCTGTTACCATCCCTCGTATGGAGCTCATCGCTGCCACTATGGCAAGCCGCATTGATGTTCTGTGGAGGAGAGAGCTACATATGGATCTTCAGGATTCAGTGTTTTGGACAGACAGTGCATCTGTGCTCAAATATATCAAGAATGAGACTTCCAGGTTCAAAGTCTTTGTTGCCAACAGGGTCTCAGAAATTCTCAAAGTTTCACAGTCTTCTCAATGGAGGTATGTAGACACTGCAAGCAACCCAGCAGATGTGGCCTCTAGAGGCTTGAAAGTGGATGCATTCCTCAAAAATCGGACATGGGTATCAGGTCCACCTTTTCTCTGTCAACCTGAGTGTGTGTGGCCTGTTAATCCTGAGGATGTTCACCAGCTTCCATCAGATGACCCTGAGGTCAAGAAAGCTGCTGCAGTGAATGCTGTACAGGCCAGAGAAGAGATTGATGCTGTGACGCGTATGATCAGTTATTTCTCATCTTGGATTGGTCTGAAAAAATCTGTGGCTTGGATATTGAGATTCAAGAACTGGCTCTTGGCTTGCTGCCAGAAGAGGAAAGAGTTGAGCACTGAGCTTGCACAGTCTGATTTGGATATGATACAACGAGGATGTTCGTTGAGGAAGGACATGGATGCTTTCAAAAGGGAGACAGTTCCAAGTTATCTGTCAGTGGAGGAGCTGGAGAAGGCTGAACTGGAAATCATCAGGTTCTGCCAAAGGAAGAAGTTTCCAGAGGAATTCTCCAGGCTACAACATGGCAGAAGTGTTAAGGGCCATAGCCACATTTATAAACTCTGCCCACTGGTCGAAGATGGTGTTCTGAGAGTTGGTGGTCGGCTGAGCAGGTCGTCTATGCCTGCAGAGGCTAAACATCCCATAATACTGGCTAAAGATTTCCATATCTCAGACATTCTTCTGAGGCATATTCATCAAGAAGTGGGACATGGTGGCGTAACCACATGCTAGCCAAACTGCGGAAAGGTACTGGATCACTGGGGCTGGTACAGACAAGGAGAGCTCTGTCTAAGTGTATCATCTGTCGAAGACTGAATGCTCAGCCAGTGTTCCAGCAGATGGCAGACCTACCTGCTGAAAGAGTGACTCCAAATGAGCGCGTTTACTCGTGTTGGAGTAGACTATTTTGGACCGTTTGAAGTGAAGAGCAGAAGAGCGTTGTGAAGAGGTATGGCGTTATTTTTACCTGTCTGGCCATACGTGCAATTCACATTGAGGTGGCACCTTCACTGGATACTGACTCCTTCATAAATGCACTCAGACGCTTTATAGCAAGACGAGGTCAAGTCCAGGAACTGCGCTCAGATAATGGGACAAACTTCATCGGAGCAGAGCGTGAGTTGAGAACAGCCATTGAGCAATGGAATCAGTCACAGATTAATAATGCACTTCTTCAGAAAGGAATTAAATGGACCTTTAATCCTCCAGCTGGCTCACATCATGGAGGACCTTGGGAGAGGTTAATCCGGTCTGTGAGGAAAGTCCTAAACTCTACTTTAAATGTGCAAAATCTGGATGAAGAGGGCCTTCACACGGTTCTTTGTGAGGTGGAGTCCATCATCAACAGCAGGCCGATTACCAAAGCATCTACAGATCCAAACGACCTGGAGGCATTGACACCAAACCACCTGTTGCTGTTGAAAACCTTACCATCTTTACCACCAGGAGACTGCCAGGAGGCTGACATGTATGCTCGCAGGCGATGGAAGCAGGTTCAATACATGTCGGATTTATTCTGGAAAAGGTGGGTTAAAGAATACTTGCCACAACTGCAGGAGCGTCAGAGATGGTCCAGGGTGAAGCGCAACATTGTCCCTGGAGATGTTGTGCTTATCATGGACAACACGGCACCTCGAAATTCCTGGGTTATGGGAAAAGTTCTTCAAACCTTTCCAGACAGAAGAGGATTTGTGCGTCAGGTGCGGATTAGAACAAAGAGCAGTTGCCTGGATCGTCCAATAACAAAGATCTGTCTACTACAGGAGGCTGAAGGTGGATAAGGAGCGGCTGCTGAACATTGTGACATTTTGACCCCAGCTTGACTTTGTTTTTGACTGACAGACTTGTCATAGAATGATGGCTAAAATCCTTTTGACTTAGCCTGATTGTTGGCTTTATTGACTTTTGACTCTGGAAGAAAGAAGACAGAAGACAATATATGTATTATGGACTTTGAATATTATGCTTTAATTGTTTCATGTCTCTATCAATATAAATGTGGGTAATTATTATGTGTAAGAACCTAATAATTAGGGGCTGGAATGTAGGAGCCATGAATGAATTCAGAGGTATTTTTGTAGGTGTATGACAGTTTAAATTTAAATATTGGTGTTTGTTATTGTTTATGATATTATTTAGGTTTTTTTTGTGATTATGTTGATGAGGGAAGTAGGTCATATGGATATGGGCGGGGATATTAGGTTAATATAGGCACCTGCTCACCTGTGTGGCCAGAGAGAGAGAGAGGGTGAGCAGGGTCGCCGTATTTTTTGTTGACCGCTATTTTCTTCGATCACTGTGATCACTTTGATTATGAGTTTGTGCACAGTATCATGAGTTGATTATTTCTTTTTCGTTAATAAAAAGTTAAACTTATTTTTTTCGCATCTCAGTGATTTTTCCCGTTAAGCGCGTCAGACAAAGGAAAGGCCCGGCTGCAGCCTCTCAGCGACTCTTTGTTTGTGAAGTCGCTACAGAGTATATCTGGTATGAATTTTAACAGTAACATGAACACCACCACACAGTGCTGCAATCAATAATCAAGTCAGGAAAAACATCCAAATCTATTTTATTATATTATTTTAAAGGTTGAATGAAGTCTCTCACTGTCTGGACGAGGAGGAGGCGGCGGCAGCGGGAGTTGAATTAGTGGAGCTCATCAGTGTGCAGCTCCTCCTTTGTCTTGATCAGAATGTGCTCCCACTTCCTAAGATAGCTTTTGTTTTAGGAGGCACGCTTCAACGCGACCCAGCCTAAGTTAAAGGGAAAGTTCCGTTTTTTACAACGTGGACCTTATTTCTGGCATTAAATACAGTTGTTTACTCACCCAGATAAGTATGGTGTCATTTGGAGTCCTTCGGAAAATATCTAGATCTGCGAGAGCCGCATACATCCCATATAGTGGGAATGGTCCGGGCACCAACAATGAGGCTCTAAATAACACATTATCTGTTGCGAAAACTCATTCATTTCACCAATATGTTTTTATGAATCGCTAGAGTTGCTTGTCATCGTCATCCGGGTCATTTATACTGACCTACTAACCTCTGACCTGAATGATGTCATCCAGGTGTGCGCGCCGCCGCACACCCTCAGCACGGCTCTGTTTACAACTGGAATTTCTACTGTTAGTTTTTTGAAACATGGCTGAATATTTGTCAGATTTTGAGGTTGGGGACAACGACTTTGAATATGATGGACGTCCTTACCGTTTTGAGCCAGAGTATACGGATGAGGAGCTCTTTGAAAGGAGGATGCGGGGGCAGAGAGCTGGCCAGAGAACAACAAACGGCTGCACGTCCGAGAACTGGTGGTGTTCTTGTGGATAATGATCCACTATGCCAACAGAGGAGGAATGCCTTTGTTGCTCCGAGTGGGATTTGAGGCCAGAAGATACACGTCTGGATGTCTCCAGAAATGACTGTCTCACAACTACAGAGGATTTCACTTCTATGATCAACCGGGGGCTGTTTTTTTTTTGTGTCCCAAAAGTAAACTTGAAGACCCAGCCAAAGCCTGCAACTTTCGATTGAGTCAGTAGCCTACACACATGCAAATTGTTTAGTTTCCTTGAATTTGTTTGCTTGATAAGTAAATAACTATGAGAATTTACATTTCTTTCGTTTCTTCTCATCGCAGAACGGCCCGCACACTGCACAAAAAGCAGAGGCACTTCTTAATCAAAACGTGAATTTATTATTACATAGTGCTCAGTGAGAAAAAGTGAGAAACAGAAAGGTGAATGTTTTCGATGTCTTTACGAATTGCCTCTGGCATCATTCAGGTCAGAGGTTAGTAGGTCAGT
Source organism: Epinephelus fuscoguttatus (assembly GCF_011397635.1). Taxonomy (NCBI): domain Eukaryota; kingdom Metazoa; phylum Chordata; class Actinopteri; order Perciformes; family Serranidae; genus Epinephelus; species Epinephelus fuscoguttatus. Next base: position 29,636,659 of record NC_064773.1, on the reverse strand, counting down.
ACAAATGACCCGGATGATGATGACAAGCAACCCTAGCGATTCATAAAAACATATTGGTGAAATGAACGAGTTTCTAGGGCTGTCCCGAATGCCATTGTTTAACATTCGGACCTTCGGCAGAATTTATAACGAATATTCGTTCACGGCAGGCAGGCGGGTGGGGGGTGCTGTGGCCGTGCTGCGGCTGTGCTGCGGCCGTGCTGCCTGCTTTCTCCGGTTTTACGCCAGGCTCGGTTCCTTTCAAAGACTCCTTGTGAAGCACTCCTCCGGGATTTTTTCGGACCTAATTGTATTGCGGAGTTTTGCACCGACCGGATCTTTGCTCTCAAACCACAAAAAAATGTGATGGCACAACAATCTCCTTCAGTACATTATTCTGTGCTTTCTTTTGATTTTCACATTGGCTAGTCATCCTGTTTAATTTGTCTTCTGATTGAATCGGAACCGTTGAAACAAGTTGTAGGAAGCCTCTGCAATTAATTGGTTGCTGGCAGACACTCTGTGCTGCAATAAAATGGTTAATCAGCAGTGCCGTGCACTGTAGAGCTGATGCACTGCTGGTTCTGCCGGCCTGAATAGAATATAATGTCTATAGCCTTACTGTTGTGTGTACAGCATTTATAGACTGAGCTGAGTAGTGATGCGCGGGTCGACCCGTAACCCACGGGACCCTCAAATGGACCTGCGGGTCGGGCAGCAGCGATTGTCTGTTAAATCGGTCTGTAAGTGATATTTTGACATTGCTGGCTATTACTGTCATGGCATCCGAAGGTACTGATGCGTTGAGCAGGTGACAGTCCGCGGCCATTTTCAAAACACACGTGTGTCATGCGCTCCAAAAGAAACTTGTTGAAACTTTAAACAATAATTTATTGTACAAAACAGGGGAAACAAACGTTGACAAATGCGGTTCCATAATTCATATTAAATTCAAAAGATAATGAAAAAACAGCTACAAGTTAGAGGGAATAGTGAGATAGTGGTAAAACTTGGCATTGATTCACAGCCTCAGACAGATGCGCTCAAGCGTGCCGTGCACACAAGCTCTGTTGGTAGGCGATACTATTTTTTCACATTTTTAACACTGCAATTGTTAAATGCAGTTTTGATTTTTATTGATAACCTACATTTACCAACAACAAAAAGACTACATTTAGCACCCAAAAAAAAAAGAATTATTAAAAAAAAAAGTAAATAAAAAAACAAATATTGAATACCAAATTTTCATAACGAATACCTACCCATAGAAAGGAATATTCGTATATCCGAATATTTGGGTACAGCCCTACGAGTATCGCGGCAAATAATGTGTTATTTAGAGCCTCATTGTCGGTGCCCTGATCATTCCCATCATATGGATGTACGCGGCTCTCGCGGATCTAAATATCTTCCGAAGGACTCCAAATGACACCAAACTTATCTGGGTGAGTAAACAACCGTATTTAATGCCAGAAATAAGGTCCAGGTTGTAAAAAACTGAACTTCCCCTTTAAGTTTGTTGGATAGCGGCACAGTGTTTTTGCGGTGGCTGACTAGTATTGTTTATAAGGCTACGACAGTTGTCTGTTTGTTTGTTTTTCCATCAGTGACAACGTGTGTCACTATTGACAACGTAGTATTAACTGTGTGCTAATTTTGTGTAATTATTTGTATTCGCCACTGTATTTTTTTCCTTATTTGCTTGAAGTATTTAATGACATGTTGGGCTCGCATGTCTGTAACTCATGTATGGCTCCCCTCCACACGGAGGATGGTCATGATCAAATGCCCTGCCTGCCTGGGGATTGAACATCTTAGGGCAGGCGTGTCTGATAACCCCTGTATGAACTGTAGGTTTATGCCACTGCCAATACAGATGACTAGACTTGCAGAAATAGAAAATAAGACCGAACTGCCGGCTGCTAGTATGACTAATTTGGCAGCATCAAAGAGACGCAACATGCCCTCACATGGTCCTCCTAAAAAAACTGAGAAGGGTGGACACTTTGGCTCTTCAGGTTGGCACTCTGTCATCTGAATTTGCCCAGATTAAAGAGCTCCTCCTCAATCTTCAACCTGATGATAATAGGGGGCCAGCTCCCAGTGGTGACTCCGCCACAAGAGGCTCGCCTTGTCAAGAGGATGATGTGCTATCTACTGCAGCATCCTGCAGTTTGTTTACGGAACAGGAGGAGGAAGCTCAAGATGTGAACAGAGACACAGCCTCCATGACCTCGGGGGCTTTTTCACAAGGGTCCGATGCTGGGTCATTGCATAGAACTAACGTTGGTCGTGCCACAATGAAGCCATCCATTAGGATGGCTTTAGCACGCCTGGGGCTGGATGAAGCTCCGGTGGCAGCAGCTCCTTCAAGTGCCTTTTTCAGGCAGACGCCACAGCCCTCTGCCTTCTGAGTTCCTCCCTCTAAACCTTATATTGAGGAGCTCCGTAAGTGTTGGGCAGACCCTAAACGGTTTTCGCATCACACCAGTGATTGCAGGAACTTAGCTGCTATGCAGGAGGCAGGTAGCTATGGGTTAGACCGTATGAACCCACTTTAGCCTACCATTGCCTCTTTAATAGTTTCCCCAGATGAGGCTCTTACACCTGATGCCCGCTGTCCTCGTCCTCAGTGTCGACCGACACATCATCTCCTTACTAAAAGTTATCATCAGCAGCATACATGGGGCGTCTTGATAACTCCCTTTCTCACCTCATCCTGGCCTTGTCTCAGACCCTGCAAAAGTCTGGTGTAGACTCTTCTGCCCAGACCCTTGGTGATGCATCCCTTCAGACTTTTACGTTCATTTCTAGGGAGCTTGGAAGGTTGATGTCAACAGTGACACTGGCTCGCCACCAGGTCTGGCTGGCACAGTCCCCCCTGTCGGAGGCATGTCATCGCACCCTCCGCACCCTTCCAGTGGTTCCAGGTCAGAATTTTGGGCCTGCTGCTCAGCAGGCACTGGATTGCAGTGCACAGGCAGATCAGGCGAGGCAGAGGTTTGCTGGTCTGCAGCGGGGCCTGGGTCCCTTGCCTTCCGGCACAGCCACTTCCATCCACCTGCCAGCCCAGGTGGATAGCCTAGAACCTCTCACAATACGGGGCACTATGATCAGCGCCGGCATACTTCTTCCCGGCCAACCTTCCAGGTGCCAAGAGGACCATCCCCCAGTGGTCGCCCCCCAAAGGCTCTAGGAGCCGTGGGGGGCGAACCTGAGGTCAGAGTGGCCGGTGTCGGACGCTTCTCCCAGCAGCAACTCAGCTACTGTGAGAGGGAGACCACAGACCCTTGGGTGGTGTCCACACTGTCCACGACAGTCCTGACGCCGGCTACCCGCTTTCGGTGGGGTCAGAATGACTGTGGTCGACGACCCCGCAAAATCCCCTCTTAGAAAAAGAAGCCATCGAGCCTGTAGAAGGGCATACACGGCTCAGTGGGTTTTATTCAGTATATTTTTTGATTCTGAAGAAGGATGGCGGGTTCCGTCCAATCCTGGACCTGAGGGGTTTAAACCAATTTAAAGGTTCTGCTATTTCGAATGTTACGGGTGGCAGATGTTCTGCATTCAGTGACAGAGGGGGCCTGGTTTGTGTCAGTGGATCTCACAGCCGCCTATTTTCATGTGCCTATTGCACCACACCACAGGCAGTTCCTGAGGTTTGTGTTTCAGGGACAGGCCTGCCAATTCCAAGTGTTGCCATTTGGTCTTTCACTGGCCCCTCGCATATTCACAAGGTGCGTGGCAGCCGCCCTTTCTCCCATACAAGCCAGAGGGTTGACAGTCTTACCATACCTAGATGATTGGCTAATCATTTCCCAAACAGCTGAGCAGGCAATCAGAGACACAGCCATGCTGCTTGGCCATATGAGCCAGCTGGGCCTTACAGTGAAATTCAGCAAGCGCAAGCTTACACCCAGTCAGAGAGTGGATTACCTGGGCATGACACTCGACTCACGGCTAATGAGAGCCTTTCTTTCCCAAAAGAGGGTGGAGGCTATTCTGCAACTCATAGGTTGCTTCCAGAGGGGCAAGCTTAAGTTTGGCCTCCTTCTCAGGCTGCTGGGCATGCTGACAGCAGCATCCATGGTGATTCTTCTTGGTCTTCTGTCCTTACGTCCCCTTCAAATTTGGGTCAATGGGCTCCGCCTGGATCCCCAGTGGCACAGGGGCAGGAACGTCAGGGTGTCCAGCTTATGTTGCCAGGCTCTGAAGCCTTGGAGAAGAGTGAGTTACCTGACCAAGGGGGTACCTCTGGGGGTAATTCCTTCCCGCCGAGAGGTGGTGGAGATGGATGCTTCTCTATTAGGCTGGGGTGCAGTCTGGCAGCGCAGGACCATCAGGGGCCGATGGAATGCGCAGCAGAGGTTAGAACAGAAATGTGCTCGAGCTCAGGGCAATTTATCTAGCACTGCAACATTTTCTTCCAGTACTAAGGGGCCAGCATGTTCTCATCCGGACAGACAGCACCTCAGCAGTATATCACGTCAATCATCAGGGGGGCACTCGGTCCAGGCAAGGTCTGCGAGTGGCACAGCAGCTCCTTACATTGGCATTTCCCCACTTCCTGAGCCTCAGGGCCGTACGTATACCAGGCATGCAGAACAGTGCAGCCGATGTGCTGTCACAACAAGGGCCGAATCAGGAAGACTGGAGACTTCACCCAGACGTAGTGGGAATGATTTGGAGCCTATATGGCAGAGCAGAAGTGGATGTTTTTGCCTCGGAAACATCAACACATTGTCCCCTCTGGTACTCCCTAAGGGAGACTACCAGTCCGTTGGGGCAGGATGCCTTAGCTCACGCTTGGCCGACCTGCCTCCTGTATGCCTTTCCCCCGATCCCCCTAATTTGGGCAACGTTGGACAGAATCCAACATTGAGGCCACAAACTGATTCTGGTGGCATCCAACTGGCCAGGGAGACCATGGTTTCCAGTGCTTCTGAAAATACTCAGTGGGGAGCCCTGGCACCTCCCGAGGAGACCAGACCTTCTGTCTCAGCTGGGGGGACCCATATGGCATCCGAATCCGGATCGCCTTCAGCTGTGTGTCTGGCCATTGGAAGCCAGGATCCACTCCTGGCGTCCTGTGACCAGTTGGTGATCCACACTGTGTTAAGTTCAAGGGCTCTCCACTAGGTCACTCTATGCAAATTGGTGGAAGCTTTTTTCCCAGTGGTGCAAAACACATGATGAGGATCCAGAGACCTGCTCGGTGGCCATCATTCTGCGTTTTCTGCAGTCATTGTTCGATGCCGGCAGATGTGCATCAACGCTGAAAGTGTATGCCGCTGCCATTTCAGCAGGACATGTGAGAGTGGACAATCAGACAGTGGGGTCGCACTTTCTGGTTAGTCAGTTCTTAAAGGGTGCACAGAGGCTAAGACCATCGAGAGTCACTGTAGTGCCATCATGGGACTTGAAATTAGTATTGGGGTCCTTGTGTCCCCCCATTTGAGCCGCTGGGGCAGATAGAATTGAGGTGGTTATCTGCTAAGACAGCGTTTTTGCTTGCGATCACGTCAGCAAAGCGAGTGGGGGAGCTCCATGCCCTTTCAGTGAGCCAGATGTGCATGCGCTGGTATCCTGATGGTTCAGGGGTTACTCTCCTGCCAAATCCATCCTTCCTGCCAAAGAGAGTGCCTTCCTCACATGTAAATGAAGCCATCAAGTTGGCGGCATTTAATCCATCGGGTTCTTCTCAGAGGTCAGATAAGCCATCTGAGCTGCTGTGCCCGCTTCGGGCACTCAAGACATACGTGGAGGCCACTGCCAATTTACGTAAGACTGACCAACTTTTTGTCTGCTATGGGGGTTGTAAGAAAGGTACACCCCTATCAAGATAGAGACTTTGTAACTGGATTGTGGATGCGATTCTTCACGCTTACAGGTCGCAAGGCCTGCCAGCCCCTAGTAATGTGAAGTGTCACTCTACTCGGAGTGTGTCCACATCCTGGGTAGCATTGAAAGGGGTCTCTCTGCAAGACATCTGTACTGCCACGACCTGGGGCTCTTCATGTGCCTTCGCTTGCTATTACCGTGTCAGTGTGGCTGCCCCTACAGCTGTGGCAGCAGCTGTCCTGTCAACAGCTTCCACCCCTTAGTGTGGTAAGCTTTCCTCATGACCTTGCTGGTATAAGTCATCCAGTGCTAAAGCACCGCCATCTGGCAGTCAGGAAGAATGAAATAGAACGAGAGTTACAGCTGTAACTACAGTTCTATGAATTCTGGATGACTGTCAGAGTTGTCTGTCATTTGGAATCTGGGCGAGAAGATTCAGTGGGAACAGATTGCGTGATGACGTGGGGTTTTAAACTAGGTGAACGTCCTACCTCTTTGCATGGTCACAGGTGACTTTGTTGGTATAATGACTCGACCTGCACATATGCGAGATGGAGATATCCAGTGCTAAAGCACCGCCATCTGGCAGTCATCCAGAATTCAGAGAACCGTAGTTACAGCTGTAACTCTTGTTTTGTTGCCTTGTTTAGTGCTGTTGATGGAGTTATCACTGTTAGCTGCCAACTCAGCTACTGCCATGTTGAGAACCATGTGCAGAAAACTCATAATCTCTGAATTTCGCACTGAGGCACTTTAATATAGTATTTTTTGCTTCCACTTCTGAACAAACTGAAAATACAACATTATGACATCACCCCCTCATAAAGTCGTTATAGCTACATATTAGCAAACATTTGCTTATGTGCACATCCAGCAGCCATGGAGCAACATTAGCATGTATTGGAGTCCGGTTTGGAGCTGCCTGATGAAATTCAGTCTGATATTCACTCTCTTTTAGCTCTGTTTTAGGTCTCCATCGGCTCCTGAGAAAAATGCCTTTAGCTGATAAATGCTCCACTATGTTCACCAGCTAGTTGCTAACTGCCATTTGCTGCTGAGCAGGAAGTGTACAGTAGACTTTTTAGAGTTTTCTTACTAAAATAGTTGCCTGCTGCGGCCGAAAATACACCATGAAAGTGAACCCAAACAGTAGAGCTGCAGTCGGGCAGCTGAACAATGAGCTGAAACTCTAAAGCTCTGTAAAGTCAAGGGAAGCTGCAGACTGAGGTGTTAATTCTCTGGAGGTTTGTCACTTTGATCGACCACTGTCACATTTCCATTTAATCCACTGTTACTATGAAAATATTAATTCTAGTTGCTTCAATAATCACACAATAGCAGCCACTTACACCATTAGCAATATGTTAGTGAGTTCTGCTTGCAGAAAATGTTCTTGTTGTGAACTGTTCTGCATTTTGAAACACATTATGGATGTATGTTTTTTGTTTCTGCAGAGGTGATGAGTGCTGTGAAGTTGATCCCAAAGCCAAAAGAGCCACTGCTCCTTCCAAAGCCAGGCAGCGGCGGGTGTGTGCGTTGTGCTGTGGTGGGCACTGGGGGGATCCTCAAGGGCTCCAAGATGGGGAAAGAGATCGATGCTCACGACTACGTTTTCCGGTAAGAAGGAGACCTGGTGGGGCCCAATCTTACGGGCAATAAGGTTTCAAAACAACTTGACAAGTAATTCATGGAGAAGATCTAAATCTGTGTGTCAATTAAAATGTCTTTGCTTAACACCTGTCAGAGGTGGTGGATATAAGGAGCGCTAGCATTGCCTATAATTCCTAAGGTAATATTTAGTTATTGCAGGGACCCTTTAAGGACATGATTTGTGGGCATATTAACTGGACACTGGCATATATATATAAACCATAGATATAACCTGCCAACAGTCGGTCACAAGGCCTCACATCTTCTTCTTCTGTTTGCTTAAATATTTCTCAGTTATTTTAAACAATGGAGAACAAAGATTCTTTAAAACTATTTGCTTTATTCGTCAGCTAACTCAATGAACCTGGAAGTGCATGGGGAGGACTTGTTAACTTTATTCCACCTAGGAAAAACAAACTCTTCAACTGCATGCATGTCGCGGTCCGTGAATATAATAAGATAATGGGTGGCAGAGATGAATTTGTTCAGCATGAGTCAACAGGGGAGCAGCTCCAGTTTTAAATGATTTTTCCTTTGTGACAGTTGGTAAACAAAAATGTTGCTTTCCTGCCCTGCCCTGCTGTTCTCAGGAACAAATAACCAAGACATAATTAATTAAGAAAAAACCCCCAGTTCTACCAGTTAGTGCACATGATGCTTTGTGACAAGGTCGACAGGTCCAACAGGTGAGAGCGGCCTCAGAGAGCTTCCACTTTTTTATTTATACAAACTTCAGTCTTTATACTGATTTATTCAGTCAGTTTTAATTTAGATATGGCACTACTTATTTATAAATTAAAAAACTGCAAAGAAAACCAAACTATTCCTTGCAGGCTTTTTGAGGGCTCCTCATCCATTTGGGCCCTCTTTTACTCCTACGACGACTTCCTGGGTCCTGTGTGTAACTAAATGTCAGCGTTGAGGCCGCCCCCTGGTGCTGTCCAAGCATCAAAATATGATGAGAAGAGATGGGTTCCCTTTGGTTCAAACGTATCACCCTTATCTTTTTTAAAAGAGCCTACAAAAAAGTACATATATTGCTCTTTTGGACTCTGTTATGACACTGAATCACAGAGTATCAATGAAGGTGTTGCTCAGACAAATCAACAGAAAAATACTTAACGTCAATGGAAAAACTTTGATAATTTAAAGGGGAACACTCCCCCAAATTAAGAATTCCAGTATTTTTGTTTCCATGGCCTAGGAAAGTTCAACCAATATTTGTTAACATGAGCTGCTCTCTGTGAACACCAAAACCAGAGAAGTCTCAAGCTCATGACGTCATGGAGTATAAAGTCTGTAGCTGCTTTGCAGACCATGCGCCTGATTTTTTTGGACCCAACGATTGTTTGTTTTCTTTTTTGAACCCAAATGAACTGTTGTAGTGTGCTCAGCACTCTGGCTTTTGGTTTTAGGAGAGAGTTGTTCATGTTTAATATTTTTTGACCGTCTAAGATGACAGGAATAACATATTTAAATCACCCTCTACCTTTACAAGTCCATCAGGGTTTTTTAACAGTGTTTCCCATACATTGATTTATCTGTGGCAGTGCGCCACGAATAAATTATCTCCGCCACATATAGATTTTTCTGCTTTTGGCACTACCTGTTCGACCTCATAAACACATTATAATGGGACTCGGTGTCTGTGAATGTAGCTTGTCGTTACAATTCCGGTGTAATAGGTGGCAGTATGCATCGTAAAGACGCACTTAACGCACCTGGTCCACCAGAAGAAGAAGAAGCAGACATAGTAGCAGAACGGATCCAAAGACCTCTTGGTACAAATATGTGGGCAAACAAGTCCAAAAGTGGTCCAAACAACTCTAACTCATCATGTTATATTAGCTGTTTTATTAGCCTGTGTCTGTATTAACATAGGTGGAAGCTCAACATGTGCAGAGACATTAACTCACGCTGTTAGTAGTGTTAACTGCAGCGCGAGTCCCGTAGCAGCTCGCCACCCTGTTAATCAATTACAGTGGCTCCACTGGCAACGGGAGCGGCACGACAACCCCCGTCTGTCGCGCGACAACTCTCTACTTTACGCGGCTCTTCTATTTTTGTCGCACTATGCTCCCCTACGCGACCCTCCAGCAGATAAAAACTATATGAAATAGTGTGCTAAACGAGCACAATGTGTTTTTAAATACCCATGTTTATCCGTGACATTGTGTAAATGTCCGTGGCGGACATTTGAAAGCGAGTTGATGACAAACAGTACAGTAAACTTGTAGATAACTCAAATATATGTAATAATTTAGGTGGAAAATGCTTTAACATTTCATGCAGCCTACATGCAGCCTCTCGGCTCGGCAAACAGTAATTAACTCTGACGTTGGATGTTCACTTCTTCACACAGATGAGTATTGAAAAATATTTTTAATACCCCCCCCCCCGTGTCACCTCGGGACAGTGAAAATGTCTGCAGTTTGGAGGTATTTTAAACTGGACAGCGAAGGCAGCGCAACAGCCACTTGTAATGTGTGCAAATTGGGCATTTCGCGTGGTGGAAAGGACAGAGCTGCATTCAACACTACGAATATGATACGCCACCTGAAAAACAAACATCCCGCCCAATACTCCGAGTTCGCTGTGGCAACTCAGACGAAGACACTGAGCCAGCCGACACTGGAAGAGACGTTGAAAAATAAAGAGAAATTGCCTGTGGACAACGAAAAGGCCAAAAAGATCACAGTCAAGATAGCTGAATTTATCGCGTTGGATGACCAGCCACTGTCTGTGGTTGCAAACGTCGGATTTCACCGTCTCCTGGAGCACCTGGAGCCACGGTATGAGTTGCCTTCTCGTCACTACTTTACCGACACGGCTCTGCCGGCCATTCACAACAAGCTACATGACCACCTGTTAGCCCTTTCATCAGAGGTGCCTGCTTTTGGGTTTACCACAGACATATAGAGTTCGTCTGTTTGTCCGATGTCACTGCTTAGCTGTACTGCACAATGGGTCGACTCCACTTTTAATTTACGACGTGTGGCCTTGCTGAACAGTTGGGGAACAGTTGGGGAATTGAAAAGCAACGGGTCCATGTAATTTTGCGTGACAATGCTCGAAATATGAAGAAGGCCATGGATGACATGGGAGTACCGAGTTTGGGCTGTGTCGCGCACACGCTTCAACTTGTCGTGCACGAGGGTCTGCTCTCTCAGCGCAGCATCACAGACACACTGGCTAACGCCAGGAAGATTATAGGCCATTTCAAACATTCTCCTTTGGCTTATTCACGTCTGGAAGATATCCAGATTGATCTGAAGATAGCAGTCAAGCGCCTGCAGCAGGATGTGCAGGTTCGATGGAACAGTAGCCTTTACATGCTACAGAGCATTCTGGAGCAAAAGCGGGCTCTCAGTGTCTATGCAGCTGACCACAACCTCCCTGCCACACTGACAGCTAACCAGTGGACCCTGATGGAGAAGACAGCTGAAGTGTTAGCTCCCTTTGAAGAACTGACCAGGGATGTGAGCAAGGAGACTGCAACTGCAGCGGATGTAATCCCTGCCATTACAGGTTATTTTTGAGTTTTATTTTCTATTTTTTTTTAATTAAAGAATTACAATTTTTATTTTATTTTATATTGTTCTAAGTAAACCATTTATCCATCCAATCATTCTCTCAACAGCCCTCAGACATGTCCTGTCTCAGGAGCAAACCACTGACCAGGGTGTCAGAACCATGAAAAGTACTCTTTTAGAGGCAGTGGAGACCCGCTTTGCTGAGGTAGAAAAGGAGCCACTGTACAGCATCGCTACTTTAGTGGATCCAAGATACAAAGACAGGCAAGTACAGTAAATGTACCATTTGAATGCTATGATAATCATTTTTATTTTATAATAAATCACATAAGTCACCACCAGTATAAATTATTCAAGCCAATGTCTATTTTTTTTTCTTAAATTTAGATTTAGCTCTGTTAATGGTTAGATGATTTTTATTCAATTAAGTAGATGTAAGGCAGTTCCCCGACTTAACTGCTGTGCTATGTGGTGTCTTGCCTTACATTTTTTTTAAATTGTGGGTCATTGTTACATTTATCTTTTTTTAGATACTTCACAAAGTCAGACAACCTGAGGCTTGCTAAAGAATCCCTCATCCAGGAGGTGATGAAGATAGAGGAGAACAGGGCCGCCAGTAAAGAGCCAGAGGCAGCAGAGCCTGTGAGCAAGGCACCTCGTCAAGAAGCAAGAAGCAGCCTGGGCAGCGTCTTAGACGAGATCTTAGAAGAGTGTCAGTCAGAGGCCCAATCCGTGAGTACACATCAGCAGATGTCCAGGTGCAGACCTACCTCTCAGAGCAAACCATCCCTAGGAAAAGCAATCCACTAGACTACTGGAAAACACATGCTACACAGTTCCCCTCACTGGCTGCTGTTGCAACCAAATTTCTCTGTGCCCCCTGCACCTCAGTGGACAGTGAGAGACTCTTTAGTGCAGTGTCAAACATCCTTGATGAGAAAAGGAATCGGCTCTCCCCTGACAAGGTAGAGATGCTGATTTTCTTAAAAAAAACAAAACATCCACTTCATTTTGAAGCCGTAGAGTGAGAGTAAGAGTTGAGCTCAATATAGAGCACATTTAAGAGGTGATAACAAACCAGTGCCTTGCAATTTTATATTCATGTTGATGTTTTATACTTGAATGGTGTTATTCCAATAAGCTGGAAATCTTTTATTTCATGTTAAAATTAAGCTGCTACACCACTTTGAATTGACATTTCTGTTGCTCATTTTAATACTAGACTAGTTAGTCTAATTCTGCACTAAGCCTAAATGGGATTTTATTTTCTGACTTGTGACTGAATGTAAAGCTACCTCTTGGAGGTGGAGTAAGGTGCTTTAGTTGTACTTCTACAATGCTGCACTATGTGGAATTATTGAGATTTTATTTTACAGACATCATCTAGTTTGTTTATCTAAAAAAGATTTATTTAAATTGAATTTGTTTACATGGTTATTTTGTGCTGCACCACTGAAAAGCTACAAAGAGATTTTATTTTGTTTACTTGGTTTGAACCAATGCTGCACTAACAAAACTTAATAAAAGAGCCATATAAAAAAGGTATCATGTTGGATACTGTCATTTAAATAAAAAAACTTAAAGGACAACTTGGATGTGTTCTCTTTTTTTTCTTCTTCTTATTAATGCATTGCTGAAGTATCGGATCGGGACTCGGTATCGGCAGATACTCAGAATCAAATGACTCGGACTCGGACGTGGGGGCAAAAAAATGTGATCGGGACATCCCTACTGTAAACAGTTGTAATCAGCTTCACTATGACTCGCAGCATTCACAGACAAACACTTGTCTTTATCTGGACACATTTTCTCCACAAATACAACATGCTAACATTATTAGCACAAGCCTATGGCATTTTACATTGCATAAATTAGCCTAGCGGTTAGGAGACTTTTTCCTCTACTCATATGAAGCCAGGAACAACAGCAACATTTAGCAAAGGTAACGTTACAAAATTCGGCTCCAATACAACTCACAAGGTTCACCGACAAAACAACTGTCTTATACTAAACACGTTTTCCAAACAAATATTACATGCTAATGTTACTAGCACAAGCCTATGGCATTTTACATTGTATAAATTAGCCTAGCGATGAGCAGAGATTTCCTTTGCTCATATGAAGACAGGATAAATCACACACAAGACTTATAATACTATTTTTGTGGAGGCTTTATTGTCTTCACAATTTATTGTTTCTTATCTGTGAAATTAAAGTAAATAAAAGCTTTGTTTCCACTGAGGTCATTGTCATTCTGCTTTTCCATGCTACCAAGAAAAGGAAAGTTGTCGTCGTCATATTACAGTCTCCTTATATTTATCTTTTTATTCTTTTTTTTTTTTTTAAACTTGTATCTCCTTAATGTCATTTTTCCCCATGATATCATAAATGGTATCGCATATCAATATTTTTCAAGTTATCAAAGTTAGAAATGCGGGTGTCGTGACAACACTGCTAAGATGCTGTATCTTATTTAATCTGGAGGCAGCGTACAGGTGGAAGTAGGAAAATAAAATGTTAAAGGAAGAGATGCTATAACTATATAAATAATCAGTTCCAGGTTGTTGAATGCTCAGGTTGCTAAGTAAATCAATGAAGAAAGACAACACGCACTCTCAAAAAAGAAGAAAAATGTCTGGAGGTGCTCGGCCACAGAACAACAGTATAAACAAGAAAAAGCCAGCAACACTTGGTGTCCTTTGTTACCAACTTTTAATACCTAACTGGTACAGGCAATTAAACACACACAGACTGGTTTTGACAATGTCTTCCTCAGTGTGTGAAAAGACAGAAAAGCAGGGTGAGGCATGCAGAAATAACCTCCACTCCCAATCACACAGCTGCATGGCATTAGGCAATTACCAGAGCACCAAGCAGAATCCTGGTCACTATGGTACAAGCAATTCTGTTTGAGGGTCAGTCACAACACTGATGTTAGTTTTAGATTCATAGCTTCTGGTGAGACGGTTAAAGGAAACTTAACTTCAATAATAACAATTTCATTGCTTTTGTTGCCATCCATTCTGTGATCACATTAGATCAAGTCTTGATCAACAGCCACTATACTTACTGTTTACAACGATCCCTGTAAAGTCATACAGGAGACAACGCATGTAGCAGCTGGTTAAAGCAGCATTGAGGACGAGAATATGCGAGCCTATTGGTGAGTGGAGGAGAAGGTGTCGAGTTCATACGACTTTTTTCTGCACACTAATGCAGGCTACAAAGTGAGTGTTTGAGCTTCAAACTGAGGACTGTAAACTGTAGATGCAGCTTCAAGGCAGGATTTGGAAAGAGTGGATAAATCTGTCATAGTGCAGTAAATGCTGTTTCTGTCAGCTGTCTGTTTTTTGTCAGCAGGCACCTGTTGGTTCTAACTATTATAATCATCATTAGTGTAATTATACTTCTTACCTCACATCAGAATTATGTCTGATCAATTTTAGAGAACACACCTAGCTATGAAGCCAGCAATTACGTCTATTTATTTTGTGTATGTTTACTTAGCAATCTGTATAAACAAGAAAAAGCCAGCAACACTTGGTGTCCTTTCCTTTGTTACCAACTTTTAATACCTAACTGGTACAGGCGATTAAACACACACAGACCGGTTTTGACAATGTCTTCCTCAGTGTGTGAAAAGACAGAAAAGCAGGGTGAGGCATGCAGAAATAACCTCCACTCCCAATCACACAGCTGCATGGCATTAGGCAATCACCAGAGCACCAAGCAGAATCCTGGTAATCACAGAAAAACATCTCATAGAAGAGAAAAAAGTACAAAACATGTCTCAGTATGTATTAACTGGACCAATATCAAGAAAACACATCTATAATATGAAGTGCCTCTGAGAAGAACCCGATGGATTAAATGCCACCAACTCGATGGCTTCATTTACATGTGAGGAAGACACTCTCTTTGGCAGGAAGGATGGATTTGGCAGGAGAGTAACCCCTGAACCATCAGGATACCAGCGCATGCACATCTGGCTCACTGAAAGGGCATGGGCCTTAGCACATGAATCTCGGGAAATAATTATCAGAATGTGACCAAATTTGGACTGAATGTTCACAGACAGTTGCTGCACACAATGCAGCAAAGATTTCATCAGTACCTTGCTCCCTTTAAAAAATGTATACACCTAAACACATATGAATTATAGGCAGACATGGAATAAGGAATAACAAAACCAAAAGGCATGTATGTATGTGTTTACCATTATTATGAAATAAGCCAATCACCCCAAAATTGCATTTATATGTGCCAAAGAATGTCATCATAAAAGTAGGTTATTAGATTATTCACCTGACCATCTGATGTCACCAGCCCCTGACAGGTAACTAGTGCAGCCAGAACTTCAAACAAACAAATAGAATGGGGCCCTATTAGTCCAGGGGCTAAAGGGATCATTCTCACAACTTGGTAGGCCCCTATCACCCACGGGGACCAAACAATTTTGGCATTTTTATCTCTCTACAGGTTCCTCTTCCCTCACTGCACAGATGTCACAGTAAAGAGCTCATGAAGTTTGAGAGGACGCTGGCACCTTTGGCTGCCGCTTCACGCTCTGAACGCTCTAAGTTAAACCCTGTTGAGCCCCCAACTGGGGGACCTCTAGAGCTGCTACTAAAGGCCTGGTGTGTATCAATACACTGATCAGAAGAATATAGTGATGTTGCCCATCAAATTTAACAGCAGAACCTCAGCTATAAGGCTGTAAAAAACATTTTACATGCCCCAAACTCAGTTTTAACATCAACTAAATAAACAACAACAACAACAACTAACTCCAGCAGCACCAATATCCCAACCCACTCTGTATATTTAGGGCTCTAACTCGACCACGTTATTCAAAACACACACCGTTCATCTCAAATGAAAGCTGAGACTCCACTCTTTCCACATGTATACTCCAAATCACTCATTCAAATGAGTCCGGGCGGGAAAAAGGTTCTGGGGGAACAAAAACAATGACCACTCACAGCAGCCGACATCTCCCCACAACGCGTTGCTGATCTGCTGATCTCGTTTTGGTGGGTATAGCGTCATTACATGGCTCCAACGAATCAAACGAGGTGTTAATCAATCAAATCGGCCAAGCCGTCGCAAGATACGGGCCTCCAAAGCTCAGAATAGAAACAGGTTCAAATGTAGTAGGTGCATATTGGTCAGTTTGGAGTGGGAAATAGAGTAAAAAAACAGAACAGACAGTTGTATGTGTATACCCTAAACATCAGTAGGGATTTACAGAAACAAAAAATGAAAGAATCTACTATAATATTATTACTTTCAATAATGTTGTTGTAAGCTACTGTCATTACCGTCTGTCCTGCATCTCTCTCTCTCTCTCTCTCTCTCTCTCTCTCTCTCTCTCTCTCTCTCTCTCTCTCTCTTTCTGTCTCATTGTGTCATACGGATTACTTTTAATTTATCATGTTGATCTGTTCTGTACGACATCTATTGCTCGTCTGTCCGTCCTGGAAGAGGGTTCCCTCCTCAGTTGCTCTTCCTGAGGTTTCTACCTTTTTTTTCCCCGTTAAAGGGTTTTTTTGGGGAGTTTTTCCTTATCTGCTGCGAGGGTCATAAGGACAGAGGGATGTCGTATGCTGTACAGCCCTGTGAGGCAAATTGTGATTTGTGATATTGGGCTTTATAAATAAAATTGATTGATTGATTGAAGAAATAGGATTGTACATAACAAAAATCACATGCAAACATGGTGTAATTTTGGAGAGCTCGCCTGAATTTTCTGTACTAAAACCTCTCTAATATTGTTCTGCTTCACTTTATCAGAATCAACCTTTGCAGAGTTAATGTTTACATATTGTACTATGATTTGATAGAGGTTTAGAGCTGCTGCTGCATCATTCCAAAGATACTCATCCTAAAAATGCTTTTTTTTTTTCAGGCGAACCTCAAAATATTTCATTTGTGCTAGGGATGCAAGATAACTTTTCTTTTAAACCGATACCAATAACTGATAACTTTCAGCTCCTAAAGGCTGATACCGATAACTGATAACTGATAATTATTGGCAAGCATCTCAAACATTTTCGAAAAGATATCAAACAAAAAAACTATTTAATATCTCAAATGAACATCAATTTAAATAAGGTGCATTACTTACTGATATAAAAATAAAGGCCCCTTGAACTGATGCAAATACATGCATCGGGATTACAAACTGAAAAAGTTAATTCCAGAAGTTCAAAAAAATAAATATATATAGAAAATAATTGCACTGAACATGTTAGACTTGTCTATGTAAACAAACTGAAAAAGTGCATTTCATAGTAACAAAAAAATAAGTTTAAAGAATTTTGGCTTATGGTTGCATTCAAATGAATACCCTTTCACTAAGGTAAATAAGGTTCAGTTGTTCTTTTATCTCATATTAGAAGAGAGAGAGTGCATCTGTGTGTGTGTGTGAGATAGTGTTGTCACGGTACCAAAATTGGAACCCACGGTACGATACCAGTGAAAGTATCACGGTTCTGAGTAGTATCACGATACCACAGCAAAAAAGAGGCAGATGTGCCTTTTGTCATTTATAAAAAGATAGATCACTTTTCTATAATACATCAGTGATATTTCAATGGAATAAATTACTTATTGACTTATTCATACTTCAAAAACAGCATCAATAAGTGATTAACATAGGGGGGATCAAAATAAAATAAATAAATAAAATAAAAATCAACCAACTACCCTCCTCCCCTGACAAGAAAAGAACAGTCCCTTCATAAGTAAAGAACAGTCCCTAAAGTGCGGTGAGGTTTGTGGGTGTTACCTGCCACAAAGAGAGAAATGTGAACAGCTCGTTTCTCCTCTGACACGCCACATACCTGTGTGCCGCCATGGCTCGGTTGTCCAGGTACTACTGGGCCGTCATGACGCCAACGAAAAAGGAAAAAAAGGAAATTATGCTACTGGACCTGGAGTCGGACTTCTTGACGCCGGTAAGCCGTTATCTTATGCTATTTGACCGCCGTATTCCTGTCTGTGACCCCCATTCAACCCACAACCGGCAGGATTCACCTTTCGTTTCTGCTGCTGGTTGAAATCTGTACTCACACAGCGAGCTCCTGAATGATTTATTTTGCTCGCACAAAACTATTTTAAGTCGCAAATGCGAGTCAAATGCTCGCACGTAGAGCTCTGTGGAAAACAAATCACTGCCGACAAGTAAAAAGAAATAAATAATAACTTTCACTGCTCAAAGATACTCACATGTCTGGAAAACAAACCACTACAGCAGCATATTGAGTGCCAGGTGGCCAGCGCGCGTACCATCCATAACTTTTCACAGTAAAAACAGAAAAACAGTGTCCCGAACTGAACCGTACCGTACTGCTTGGTGGAAACGGGGCTATAGACTCAAGTCAGACTCGAGTCACAACTTTGATAACTTAAGACTTGACAAAATTGAAAACCACTTGCAATTCAACTTGGACTTTAACGATAGAGGAAGATTTCCGCACACTTACATCTATGCAGTGTCTCACTTTCAGTCTATTCGACCTTCAAAGGTCGAATAGACTGAAAGCTCAGCAATTTAATATAAAATGCAACACTTTTGTTTTACCTACAGGTTTAAGTTAAAGATCTCAGACTTTTTATGCACTCAAAGATGAATTTATCTTAAATTTTGGTAGCAAATTTGTTAAAATGTTTGTTAAAAAATGCCCACAACTAACAATATTCTTAGTCAACCTAGTTGTCATTAGGGCCATTAGTCGACTAGTCACCCACATGTTTATGATATTAATTTAATTGTTAAATTATATATTTTGGACATGTAGCCATTTCATGTTTTAGATGATATGTCATGTTTGTAGTCTACCAATGAAGATGAGTTTACATATCACCTTGGGTTTGTCCTTCACCTTCTCAAAATGATCTTTGGATTTCCTGCCAGTAATGTTATTAACTAGCCTGTGGAATAACCGCAGGTACCAGCCCTGGAAATTAGAGGCCGTACACACGCTGCGTCTTTAACTGCCTGGAAAACACCAGGTCGGGCGCTAAGTGCTACTCTTGTGCTTTTTTTGCGTTAGCTTTCAAGAGCATGGTGGCTGGTTTTGTCTAGGGTTGCTCAGCAACCTTAACAAGCACCGTATAGCCTATTTACCTGAAATCCTGAGTGCAGAGCTGATCTTCTTCCAGGAGCTGTTTATAAGTGTGTAGGCCTATTGTCCGTGGGACAGATGTAAAGCTCTGGGTAGCCCTGCACTAACATCATCAACATTTCCGTATTTATCAGACTGAATATTTACAGAAGAAGGGAAAGATATCTGTCGGCTGTGACTGGATTGTAACGTGACTCCTGTCTGACTGCTGAGCGTGGCCACTTCCTGTGTCTGTCTTTTCAAATTAAATTCCAACATGGTCCAGTCACATAGGATTCTGCACCTAAGCGACTAATGAAATCTTGCCGACTTTTGACCTTTCTGCTTGACCACTAGGGGGCAGCCCTGGTGATCACTTCTTCTTTTTCAAAATAATCCGGGCACCTGACAGGTGTGTCGTATCAAGATGCTGATTAAACAGCATCATTACCACACAGCTGCACCTTGGGATGGTCACAGTAAAAGGCCACTCTATGATGTGCATTTTGATCACACAACGCAATGCAACAGATGCCCCAAGTTTTGAGGAGGTGTGCTGTTGGCAGGCTGACTGGGGGAATGTCCACCAGAGCTGTTGCCTGTGAACGTAATGTTCATTTAACTACCAAAAGCTGCCTCTAATGTTGTTTCCCTGAATTTGGCAGTACATCCAACCATCCTCACAACCACTCAAAGTAATGACTTGCTTTCCTACACACATTCAATGTTGTTCAACCAACCTAGAGCAGTTCATCCAGTTCTACACAACAGTTATTCTGTCGTCTGCTCAGCTCTTACAGCCTCATTTGGACCAGCCTCCAAATGCAACAAAGACATTACACAATCATAACTCAACTGAATAGAAAGTCCGTGCCGCCCTGCCTGTCCAGGGTGTTCCCACCCTTTGAACTACAAAGCAGATCATCAAAGACCCTTCTGCCCAGCCACCAAATAATGTGACCTCTCCTTCAGCAGGCATTTCAGACGGATGACTGTGAGCTGAAACAAGAGTTTTTTCCCACAGGTCTTCACACTCATGAACTTTTACCTCAGCCATGTCAAAATGGCAGTTTGTTTTGTTAAACAGCCTTTAAGTTTCTGTGCAGTTATCACAATAACTATGCTTTTGCATTAGACAGATTTATGTCACTTTCAATGAATTTATTTTTACCCATTTGCCTTTTGCATGTAGTACACTGAGTAAGTAAGTAAGTAAGTAAACTGAGAGCTACTGACAGCCGCTGTCATGCTTGAGCTTACAGTAAACTTGATTCAGATTCTTTGTGGGTATCACAAATTAGTTTCTGCTAACTGAAATTAATTTGTGATGGTCACTGTCACATTTGGATCTGTTTGTGCGGCAGGATGAACAGTGCTGTCACCAAAGGTTACGAGGAGGACGTGGGAAACAGAACTTCTGTGTATGTTCACACAGCACACTCCATCACATCTTCGCTAATAATATCCAGGAAGTACGGATACAAAGGTGCCCCTCATGATGAGGTATTAAAGCTTGAATGTAATATGTAATATTGTAATTTGTAATTTATACCTCACACATACACACTCACCTGTCATCCTCTTCCTTTTGGCAGGGTATAAAATACGTGATGATACCTGAGGCGAGGAGGGATTACAATTGGCTCGTAGGTCTTCTGAGAGGAGAAATGATTACTAATGGCTCATATAAAAACAATAAGTTAGTATCAACTCTCTATATATTATTAGTAGAAGGAAGCACGTACACCCAAACACTAAAACACATACACAGTATATCCAGTGCTGGAACATATCAGATTGGGCCTGGAAGTGTGTCTCCATAAACATGGTGACCTGATGACAGTTAGACTTTAATCAAATCTGACTCATGAGTTACTAAAATAATGAAAAAGGGCATCAGTTGGTACATTTTGTGGAGGTTACAAGTCATATTAAACATACACTATATGCCCCTTTTGTGGCTCAGACAGGAAGTCACAAAAAAAAAAAAATCAGGCAGTTTAATCATACTAGAAGGGAAATTCTTACAATGCATGATTTTGGTTGAAGCTCCAGCCAAATGTATTATCTGCACCGTACAGACAGGAGATAAAAAAAGCCAGCTTTGCAACTTTTTTTTCATTATCGCCATTGACTGTCTTATTTTAACCCCGCAGGCCAAGGACGTACTACTCTGGGCAGTACAACGAGTCCCGCTTCTATGTTCTGCACCAGGATTTCCTCAGATACATCAAAAACAGGTCCCCTCACAATCCTACCCAACTCTTTCACTCTTTATGGTTCATGACAACAATGATAATAACCAGTGGTGGAATGTAACATACATTTAGTCATGTGCTGCACTTAAGTACAATTTTGAAGTAAGTGTTTCCAAACTGTTGTATTTATACTTTTACTTATTTACAAGATCTGAGTACCTCTGAAATAACTTTATGTATGTTACATTTTCATGTGGAGGTGCAGCCCAAAGTGCTTCACAAAACAGCATGCAAGTGCTGCAGGAATGAGGTCGTGGCTTGATGGAAATACTAGATTTTGCATGCTGCTGCAAAATGTTCTTGTCTCAGTGTTTTATGATGTGGCAACGCTGTGGTTAGGGTTTGGTTAGAACATTACAAATAATTATAATAAAAGCAAGAGATAAATATAAAAAATAAATATAATCAAGAGTCGACAGGGAATCTCAAACTAAAAGCACTTCCTTAAATAAAGCTGTTTTGACTTAATGGTCACTTTGGAAGTTGTTGTTTGTCTCATCTTATATGTGAAAGACTTATAATATATAAGTTCATATGATCATTATATCACACTGTTTATTACCCACAGGTTCTTAAAGTCTCGTTCTCTGAATAGTTCACACTGGGCAATAGTCAGACCAACCAACGGGGCATTCACTGTCTTCCTGGCTCTGCAAACCTGTGACACTGTAAGTTAATATTACTTAAACTTCTCCACATGTCGTCTATGCTGTAGTTCATGCCTCCATAAACATGATGCATTCAGTATCAGCCCGGTCTCAGAAATGAAATCTGCAGCATATTACGTAGTGGTGGGCACAAAATGTGTTGAAATTACAAGCTGGCAACACAAAAACAAATCCAATGTAAAGTCAGTGAAGCTCTTTTGTCTTGGTGGACACATAAATTGGTATGAAGAGTGAAAAAGTCCCTGATCATGGGCAAACAGTGTGGTGGATTGGTCACACAAACACGGACTTTCAACCAGGAGATCACTGTTTGTGTCCCATGTGAAAGCAGAGGTAGATGTGATGTGATCTACTTTACGTAACTACACAAAGAGCTTTACACAGGTACTTTACCTAGTGACACAAAGTAGGTAAGTTTACCTCAATTACGTCTTTGTTTGATTTTGATCAAAAACGTAATCTTTCCTACCATTAACCTAACTGTGATTGTATTCTACCGTTAACCACATTAACAGGGTTTGTGAAACTGTGATTGTCGACTTAGCATTGGCATAGTTTTCATGTTGCTAAAAATTAATTTTAAAACATTTCGTGTCCACCATGTGATATTTTGTAAGATGAGAAGACCGATGTTCTTGTCTAACTCTCAGCATAAAATTGAACAAGCACATTTCTATAAGATGCCAAACTTTTCTTTTAACAAATCATGTCTTGGTGTGAGTTATTTGCAATTGTCCCTGTTCTCTGTTTTGTCGTTTTCAGGTGAGTGCATACGGATTCATGACTGAGGACTACAAGAAATACAATAACTACTACTATCAGAAAGATAAAACTCGTGTTGTTTTCTACGCCAATCACGACTATATCCTGGAGATGAAGACTTGGAAAAAACTACATGACAGCAAAATACTGAGGCTCTATCAAGGACCGGACTCAGAAAAAGGGACAGAAAAGCCGAAGTAACACTGATACTGATAGACTGAGGATGGCATCAAGAATCTAGGTCAGTTTACCCAAACCATGTGAGACAGTATGTGACTGACGTTTCTACACCTTAGGAAGACTTTCCTATATATTCTAATATTCATTTGACTCTCATTGATATAAATGTGGTGGACAAAATACATCTAACACCTCTCTGTAGACAAAGTGTAACAGCACTGGAAACTGAACCGTGATGTTAATAATATTAGTAGTTTTTCGTAATTAGTTTTAATATTAAGTAGAAACAGAAAACTTTACAACTGTTATCACTTAAAATTGATTGACTAGAGGTGGAAAACAGTATAACAGTTAAATATATATATGCTAACAGTGGTTTGGCGGTCAGTGTAGTATTAAAATATCCAATGTTATCATCTATGAAATTAAGGAGCTGGACAATTAGGTTTCATTTGGCCATCGTATGTTGCACTGTAATAAAATATGGTGCAGGCCGACTGATAAAATAATAAAAAAAAAAAAGATATGTATATCTATATGTTCAGAACCGAGGGGGTCTTGGGGTCCCGCAGGCAAATGGGAACCTTCCATCCATCCATCCATCCATCCATCCATCCATTTTCTTCCGCTTATCTGGGGCTGGGTCACGGGGGCAACAGGTCAAGCAAAGCACCCCAGACGTCCCTCTCCCCAGCAACGCTTTCCAGCTCCTCCTGGGGGACCCCAACGTGTTCCCAGGCCAGATGAGATACAGTATATAATCCCTCCAGTGTGTTCTGGGTCTACCCCGGGGCCTCCTACCAGTAGGACATGCCCGAAACACCTCCAGCGGAAGGCACCTAGGAGGCAACCTGATCAGATGCCTGTACCACCTCAACTGACCCCTTTTTGACGTGAAGGAGCAGCGGCTCTACAGTGGTGTTAGATGTAGCTATCCAGAGCGACAGCAACATCAGGAAGAAGGAACACAAGAAGCTGGAAAAATACCAAGAGCTGAAAGAGGAGCTAGAAAAGATTTGGGGAGTGAAGGCAACAATGGTGCCATTGTTAATCGCAGCACTTGGGCAAACTGGAAGATTGCCTCCGGCTTATTCCATGTATAACATCTGAGGTCTGAGACTATTTTTTTTTTCTGCAACATGTTGGTTGAGGCATTCAAGGGTGGTGGTATTTCTAGTTTTGGGTTAGGGTTAACAATGACTTTTACTTCAAGGCAGTTCGCTTCAACAGCATTTTACATGATCACTGGTCACAGATCGTCTTTGAATCAATTTAACTTTTATCGATCTCCTGCCTCTAGGCACCATCACTGATATCATCATACACAAGCAGAAATGAGCAAAAATATGTCCTTTGTAGGATGGTTTCATGTTGTCTCATTTTGCCATGTTTTTCATTTTGATGGAATGCAGTTGGTGTTGATCTGTTGGTTTCTGGTCTGTTTCAAGCTCACGAGACAGCACATCCTGTGGTTATCACAATAGCCTTGTATGTTTAATGTTTGTGTAATAAATTTGTCAGTCCTGCCTTTTAATTCAAAAGTGAAATTGGTTTTAGAAAGTGTGAATACCATAAACTCAGGCATTCATGGTTCCCAGATGATGAAACCTCATGACTTTGATCAGCAGTTTAAAATTTGTGGTTTTGATTGAAATATCTCAACAAGTATTGAACAGATTGCCAATAACTTTAGCACAGACATTATTTTCCCCCTCAGGATCAACTGAAATAAATGTAGCTATCTCTTAACCTGTGTTCAGATAAATAGAATGCTTTGTTAAACTCATCAAACATAGTATGCCATAAATATTCAATAATAATCCATAAACAAATTAAAATGAACTGACAATGTGAAGACAAAAATAACTGAGTCCCTTCTCTGTTGGTCCACTTTTTGGTAATCTTTAAGAGGACTGTGTTGGTTCATTTAAAAACAACTAAATGTGAAAACACCCTAACTGAGTGCAGTAGATTTCCCTTAAAGTTATTGAATCAAACAGCACCACCTGCTGACTTATTAGAGTTAAAACTGCAAAGTAAGAGAACAGTAAAACACCTGTTCTTTTTCCTTATCTTATTCACTTATTTATTTCATCAAGACATATTAGCTAATTAAAATGTGACATAAATGGCAATAAATGGAAGAATCTCTAAACCTAGCGTGCTGGCTTTGAGTGACTTTGAGAGACCAGTTAACAGATGAGGCTGGAGTCTTGCACAGCAGGAAAATTTCATTTTATATACATTTGTTGTTAATGTAGGTGTGTTTGTGGTTTAAGCTCTAAAATAGAGAACAAAATTATAAACATGCAAATCAAATATCTTAACAGAAATTGTGTTTGATAACTTATAAGTTTGTAGGATTTTAGGGGAATTAAGTGGCATCCAGTGGTGAGGTTTGCAGATTGCAACCAGCTGAAATTCTCCTGGTTAGAATTCCTTCAGTGTTCATTGTTCAGGAGGGTTTTACCAGGAGCCAAATTATCTGTGGAGGTCCTTTCCTTTCCAAAACAAACATTTATAAAATCCTTACAAAAATCAAAAAACAGGCAACTAGCCCCCCCCACCCCCCCTCCCCCCCAAGCTGTTTTTGCATCCAGTTTTCTGACACATAATATGTCAAGTAGTGTGCTTCAGTCATGCTGGTAAGGTTTGGAGGATTTTGTTACAATGGGACAGAGCCAGGCTAGCTGTTTCCCTCTGTTTCCAGTCTTTATGCTAAGCAATTTACGTGCTAAATTAGTGCTCTACAGACAGATCTATACGTTAAAGTTTGTCTTTAACTCTTTCTGGATCAAATCTCTGAAGACCCTGTACCCTCATACAAGGACATCACATTTTGGGTTTACTGGCCCTTGTACTTCATTCTGCTTAACTTAGACCTGGGGTCCGTTTCACAAAGCAGGTTTAGTGAAAACTCAGAGTCTGTTAACCCTGAAATGAGGGAATCTCTGAGTTTTCCATTTCAAAAAGGGAGGTAACTCAAACCAGAGAAAGAGGGGTACCTCTAGCCTGTTTCAGAGAGAGAGGTAACTTAAGCTCTCGGTCAGTTACCATAGTAACAGACTCTATGAACCTAACCTGGTCGGGACCAGGTTTTTCTCAATGAACCTCGAGTTTCTCTCTGTCTCCGCCCTCTTTCAGAGCCACACACTCCATTTGATTTCCTCATTCATTCAGTCAGCAGGCGAGTTTTGGCGTAGCCGTTCTGCCATCTGTCATTTAAAAAAAAAAAAAATCATTAAAAAAATCAGAGTCAGTATATTAGAAGTCCATCAGGCACAGTAGGTGGCGACTTTTTTCACTAACATGGCATGTCCTTTTGATAACGATCCAGTGGATGAAGGTGCAGAATTACTGCGCAGAGAATTAAATATTCATCGGGAGATGGTTATCAGACCGCACAGATGTTTTAGCATTTCCAAACAATTATCTTTTTGAGCAGTACCGTTTCACGTCACAGTCCATCATCTACACACACAACCTAATCCGTCCTTACCTTTGCAACATTACCAATCGTAGTCATGCTCTCACATCCCAGCAGATATTGTGTGTTGCGGTCATAGACTGGAATAAAAATGCGCTGTGTTTCTTTGCAAATGGAAGTTTTTTGTACAATGTCGGAGACGCTGAGCACTTGAGTAAGGTAACTGTATGCAGGGCGGTCAGAAAAGTGTGCTCGTTTTACAGGCATCTGCCCTCTTTCTGTTGGCTGAGTAGAAGTCTGTGTTAGTTTAAATAGGCTTAATTATTTAACAGAACATGATACAGATGAGAAGACATTTATGTGTGTGAAAACAGCATTATGTTGGGGATAAAACAATTGCACAGTCAAACAGCCACTTAATATTTACTTTACATTGTAAAACATGATCAAAATGAGGTACCCCCATGAGATTATGCCGAGGTCTGACCTGTTTGAACAATGTTTTTATATTTCATCCTAAACTGCTGCAAGTATGCTTCTCCTCCGCGGGATTGCACCTAAATGAAATAAATGAATAGGCTACCATTCAAGCAGTTTTCCCCTGTAACATTATTGTGATTGCAAAGGACTACATTTAAACTTATGCATTCTCCCACGCCGTCTCCCTCTCTTTTGCAGCTGCAGCAGTGTTGCACTTCTTTTTGAAAACGTGTTCAAATTCAAAGTCGCAGTATGAGCGCATTAAGATTTCTAATTCTAGTGGGGTGAAAAACGCAGCCCTTCCCGTCCCCATTGCCATGGTGACTCGTCGAATCGGGGCTCCATTGATGCTGACTTTTTATAGTTGTGGTGCGCGCGCTTAACTCCAGGTGAAACTACTCCGAGTTGATTAAACTGATTCAAATCAGCTGTTCTGGAACCGGAAACTCAGAGTTTCCTATCTCAGAGTAGATCAACTCAGAGTTCAGAATTAGACTCAGAGTTTGTTGAACCTGCTTTGTGAAACAGACCCCTGTTGTCCTTGTTCGTGGACACTTGTGCCATCTAGTGGCAGTAAGAGCACAATACTATAATCAATGTAAAAACAAGATGGCAGCCATCTCTGCCAAGTCGGTCTGCAGCCGATCCCGACACAAACGTGGACAAGGCTCAAAACCTGATCACATTTTATGGTTGAAACTTGTTTATTTATGATTAATAACCTTTGTAACTTGATATAACCCAGAATTTTGTTTTTTACCAATTTTAGCAACGGTATCAAGATCCTGTTAATAAGAAAGTACTCGTTTAAAGCAATGGCAGCTGCTGGTCTTTCAAACAGGGGAAGCTCACTTTAAGTTTACATTATACAATTTATCATGTTGTAGCGATGGAGTAACTTATAAAAGGAGCATTTAATTGAAGCAGTTTTTCAACCACACTCATGCCATAGAACCACAGCAAAACACACCTCAGAGATTTTCAGATGGGTTGTATAAATGGTGAAAACGAGCTATATGGCTTATGGAAATAAGGAACTCCGGACAGCCCTCTGTCAGAAGACTCCACTTGCGAATATCCGCATAGGACTGAGCTTGAAATGTGGAGCGCTGTCAATCACAAAGGAGTACAGCCTTTTAGATAATTCCTCCAATCATCATGCATACACCCAGCGTCCTCTCTCGCCTACCGCTCCATTAGGTCCCAGGGAAGCTGAGCCTCCCTGGAAGTGACGATTTTGTTGCATTTATCATCTCGCTTTGCTGCATGAAAAAAACCTTCTCAGCGCTGTCTCATAGGAATGCTTGGAAGCTCCGCGTCCACTGTGCTGACACGAGAATGTATGACAGGGAGGTCGCGTTTGAAAACTGGTGAAACAGCTGACATTTGAACATCATAGTCATGATGTTAAATGCAACCTAGCGCATGTTTAATGCAATGTAAATTCTTATTTTAATGTAAATTCAATAGTGCATATTTGACCATTTCTTCTATGACATTTTAGGGGAAGTTCGGCCTCCCTTGCTGTCTCAGAGCAATGACAGAGTTTGAAGACATGGGGAATTTTATACTCAACAGGTTCTACTGATCTCAAATTAAAAATGCGAACCAACAAAGGCTCGGGTTTCAGGAGGTTGTGTACAGTTATCAAAATAGTCTATATATGCTTTGAACATCATTCGTGCCAAGTATGTGATATAACAGAGGCCCGGAAAGGCCATAATTCCTATTCAACGGGTAACAGAAGAAGGTGTAACACCTGTGAACAAACATCCGGGTCACTGCTGAGACCACTGAGCACTGTAAAAATCCATGAATAAAAAAATATCTTGGTGCAAATTTGAAACCTCTCAGTCATTTTTTTTTGTTTCAATTTAAACTAGAACTGCAAGCAGTTCTGCAACTCGGTCCCCGCGTCCCGCGGAGCCCATGGAAGTTGTCCCCGAAGGACGACGGGCTCTGGGCGAGTGCAGGGACGCAGGCCAACGTTTGGACATGTGACAAAGTAGCAAAGAGAATGTGCAGCACAAGTGGGCGGTGCTTGTGTCAGAAAACCCAGCTCTATACAGGGAACACATGGATATAATGTTTATGAATGTGTCATTTAAAATGTGGAAGTTACAGGCAACACTGCCTTTGCATCCGTTATAGTGCCACCTATAGACCGATTTGCGACAAATTTGGCACAAAGCCTCTGGATGACCTCGGGAACAAGTGACTTAAGTTTGATGTTGAAAGCATCTACTTTGAGCGAAATATGAAACAATGTGTGTTTTTTAGCTAGCAAAAAAGATTGTTTGGTTGTAAAAAGCGCATTTTTTGGAGTGCCAAAATTCTTTTGATAACTGGACATCTGGAGATTCTATGTGCAAACTTTCAGGCAGGTGGCACTTAAACAACAAACATTAATTTCAGCCAAACTATTATGCTGAGGGCTTTGAAATTTTAAGGGTACATATAGAATAGGACACAGATCTTCCATACGAAAAATTGCACATGTACTCCACTAAGTGGCGCTATAATGGATGCAAACGCGTTTTTGCCTGCAACTTACACATTTTAAATGACACTTTCACAAACATATCCATGTGTTCCCTGGATAGAGCTGGGTTTTCTGACACAGGCCCCGCCCACTTCTGCTGCACATTCTCTTTGCTAATTCGCCACATGTCCAAAACCTACTTTTTCGAACTCCTCCTACATTTTATCTTGTAATAAGCCATGCCCACATTGACCAGTCATGACCACCTTCAAGATATGACCTCAGAATTGGCCCTACATCATACCAACCAAATTTCGTAGAAATTGGTGCAGCCGTTCAAGAGATATAAACTTACCATATTTGTAGCGCCCCCTAGTTGCCAAAATTCGCCAAATTCGGCTCATACCATCACAGTCTCATGCCAACCAATGATCTCAAATTTGGTGTTAATAGCATTTAGTTTGACTGAGATATCCAACAGTTTGCATTTTTATAGCTAGCCATAGAAGTTTGTTTGTTAATAATTTGCGCATTTTTTGACCACATAAAATTCTTTTAATAACTTTGGATCAGGTCCAGTAGAAGAGTGTATATGTCAAGTTTCATGCAGATTGGACAAAATCCCAAGGAGCAGTTCGAAAAAGTATGTTTTCCAGTTTTCGCGATTTTGCGAAAAAACTTCCGAGGCGCAAGAGGGTGTGGCCTATGGCAAAGTGATTCAGCTCTATTCAGGGAAGCTGGGGATACAAGATTTTTGAATGTGCGACATACGGTGTGGGAGCTATAGGCAAAAACGCATTGGCCTAGGTTATAGCGCCCCCTGCAGGCAGATATACATAGTTTTTTGCAACTGAGGTACGTGCAGGGGTCTGGACCACCCCTCCAAATTGCACCACCCTCCCTTGCACGGTTTAGCCTGCAGCGCCACTTTTACCTACAGAAGAATAAAAATAAAAATCTTTACAAAAATAATAGGGTTCCTAGCACCGCTGGTCCTAGGAAACGCGTCTGCTTGCATACACGTTCCCTCGGCCCCTCGGGCTTGGCCCCCTAAAAATCTTTACAAAAACAATAGGGTTCCTAGCACCGCTGGTCCTAGGAAACGCGTCTGCTTGCATACGCATTCCCTCGGCCCCTCGGGCTTGGCCCCCTAATTATTTACTCAGTGTTGAGAGGTTTCGTTTTAGCAGTTTGAAGGTAGGCTAATGGATAATAGGCCGTAAGGTGAACACAGTTATCATTTCATCTCGTTACGACATCTGGGGACTACAAGATCTTTACTTCATAAAAGGTAGGTTCATTAAAGGTAGGTTCATTAAGGTAGCTGTAATTAAACCTCTACTAAAAAAGCCCACCCTGGATCCAGAGGTGTTAGCCAACTATAGACCAATATCTAATCTTCCCTTTATGTCAAAGATCCTTGAGAAAGTAGTCGCAGACCAGCTGTGTGATTTTCTCCATGATAATAATTTATTTGAGGAATTTCAGTCAGGATTTAGAGTGCATCATAGCACTGAGACAGCACTAGTTAAAATTACAAATGACCTTCTGATTGCTTCAGACAAAGGACTTGTCTCTGTACTTGTTTTATTAGATCTTAGTGCGGCGTTTGACACAGTTGACCATCAAATTCTACTGCAGAGACTGGATCACTTAATTGGCCTAAAAGGTTCTGCACTGAGCTGGTTTAAATCTTATTTATCTGATCGTTTTCAGTTTGTTCACGTTCATAATGAATTGTCCTTACGTACCAAAGTTTGTTTTGGAGTTTCGCAAGGTTCTGTGCTCGGACCAATCCTATTTACTCTATATATGCTTCCTTTAGGTAACATCATTAGAAATCACTCTATAAATTTCCATTGTTATGCGGATGATACACAGTTGTATTTATCGATGAAGCCAGAAGAAAGTAATCAATTAACTAAACTCCATAACTGCCTTAAAGACATAAAAACCTGGATGAGCACCAATTTCCTGATGTTAAATTCAGACAAAACTGAAGTTATTGTTCTTGGCCCCAAACAACTCAGAGACTCTTTATCTGATGACATAGTTTCTCTAGATGGCATTGCTCTGGCCTCTAGCACTACCATAAGAAACCTCGGAGTAATATTTGATCAAGATTTGTCTTTTAATTCTCATTTAAAACAAACCTCACGGACTGCATTTTTTCATCTGTGTAATATTGTGAAAATTAGGCCTATCCTGACCCGAAAAGATGCAGAAAAATTGGTCCATGCTTTTGTTACCTCAAGGCTGGATTACTGTAACTCTCTATTATCAGGTAGCTCTAGTAAGTCCTTAAAAACTCTCCAGCTAATTCAGAATGCAGCAGCACGTGTACTAACAGGAACTAAGAAACGAGATCATATTTCTCCTGTTTTAGCTTCTCTGCACTGGCTCCTGTAAAATCCAGAATTGAATTTAAAATCCTACTGTTAACTTATAAAGCTCTAAATGGTCAAGCTCCGTCATATCTTAGAGAGCTTATAGTGCCTTATTATCCACCAGAACTCTGCGCTCTGAGAAGCATGGGGTTACTCGTGGTCCCTAAAGTCTCCAAAAGTAGATCAGGAGCCAGAGCCTTCAGCTATCAGGCTCCTCTCCTGTGGAATCATCTTCCTGTTACGGTCCGGGAGGCAGACACCGTCTTCACATTTAAGACTAGACTTAAGACTTTCCTCTTTGATAAAGCTTATAGTTAGGGCTGGCTCAGGCTTGCCCTGTACCAGCCCCTAGTTAGGCTGACTTAGGCCTAGTCTGCCGGAGGACCCCCCTATAATACACCGGGCACCTTCTCTCCTTCTCTCTCTCTCTCTCTCTCTCTCTCTCTCTCTCTCTTTCTCTCTCGTATTCTATTACTGCATCTTGCTAACTCGGCCATTCTGGATGTCACTAACTCGGCTTCTTCTCCGGAGCCTTTGTGCTCCACTGTCTCTCAGATTAACTCATATCGCAGCGGTGCCTGGACAGCGTGACGTGTGTGGTTGTGCTGCTGTCGTGGTCCTGCCAGATGCCTCCTGCTGCTGCTGCCATCATTAGTCATTAGTCATACTTCTACTGTTATTATACACATATGACTATTGTCACACTTGTATACTGCCAGATATTAATACATATTTTCAACATATTGTACCGCAGTAGCCAGAACTATAACTATAATATTATTACTTTCAATAATGTTGTTGTAAGCTACTGTCATTACCTGCATCTCTCTCTCTCTCTCTCTCTCTCTCTTTCTCTGTCTCATTGTGTCACATGGATTACTGTTAATTTGTTATGCTGATCTGTTCTGTACGACATCTATTGCACGTCTGTCCGTCCTGGAAGAGGGATCCCTCCTCAGTTGCTCTTCCTGAGGTTTCTACCATTTTTTTTCCCCGTTAAAGGGGTTTTTTTGGGGAGTTTTTCCTTATCCGCTGCGAGGGTCATAAGGACAGAGGGATGTCGTATGCTGTAAAGTCCTGTGAGGCAAATTGTGATTTGTGATATTGGGCTTTATAAATAAAATTGAATTGAATTGAACTGAATTAAAAAAGATTGATACATGTTCAGCTAATCAGCGGGAGTTAGTAGCTTGTAACCCCGCAAGAGTCCTGTGATCGGGGTCATAATTTGGCACTTGTTCTGTCTGAGCGTAATGATCAGTTCCGCCTGAGCGTAATGAGATTTGGTACGTGAGTGGTGGCACGGCCGTCGCATGATCGCGCTACACCAATAAGGTACCTGCATTTCGTGTCGCTATGGTTTCATTCAGCAGAGGAAAACAGACCTGGAAGTCCTCAAAAGTGAGCAGAAATGAGCTGAAACAGCGCTACTCACATCGCCGTGTCCATGAAACATGATGAGACAGACAATAAGGTGAAGCAAAAATGTCTTAAAACACATTTGATTCAATACCTGGGCATAACCGACGTATTATTACATAGACAACATAGCTGTCCTGTAGGGAAGACAAGAACGGCCATGTATTTTTTTTTTTTTTTTTTGTGCACTGTTGTCTCGTGATAACGAATTAATTATCTCTTTATCTTGATGTAACAAAGATTGTTTTTCCATGATAATTGTCAAGTCTGATGATTGCACACTGGTTAATGTGATCGTCTTGATTTCAGCCTGCAAGAGCTGCTGTGGTCCTGCCAGATGCCTCCTGCTGCTGCTGTTATCATTAGTCACACTTCTACTGTTATTATACACATATGATTATTGTCACATACCGTATATTTCCAAATAGTCACCCAGTGGCAAATAGCCGCCGGGGTTTGGCCCAATTTTGCGTATTAAACGCCAGTCCGATTAAATGCTGGGGCGATTATTTCCTCATTCATTGCCTCAAGGAGGGACAGCCCTGCAGGCAGGGCTGCACTGTAAAACGAAAAATCCTGATTTTACGGTAAATAACTTTAAATTTTTACAGTAGTCTTCTGTTTTTTAAAAATAGTATACAAAACTGTAAAATTACAGACATTATCTGTAAATTAAGAACCCACCTGTTTTTTTAAAGTATCATGCTAGTAATGACAAACTATGTTTATTTCTCTTTTTTTTTTTTTTTTTTACAGAAAAATTACTGTATTAATTGTACATCATCTTTCTGCTTTCTTAAATTACAGTCAAATTTATGTAAAATGACAATAATTGTCTGTAATTAAACATGTAGCACATTATATTAAGGTTTATTTCTATACTAACAATCTAAAGTTTTTCTCTGTAAATTAACGGTAAATCTTTTTTTTATATATTCAAATGTACTTTTACATTCAATGACTGTACTTAAACATGTAGCTTGTTATATTAAGGTTTATTTCTGTACTAACAATGTAATGTTTTTCTCTGTAAATTAACGGTAAATCTTAGTTTTATGTTCATATGTACTTTTACATTCAATTTCTGTAATTAAACCAAAGTTACTATGCTCTTGAGGTTGACACTTTCAGGCATGTTGCAACCCTGGCCGGTCAATCAGTAATGTCATATTGAGTAAAAATACATACATGCTAATGAATTTAGTTAAAGATGAAAACTGTGGTTTCCAACCTTTTTGCCTTTTGACGTCTTACAAAAAGCAGCGTGTAGTCGAGGTCACATTTCACATGTCTATGAGTTGTTAATCTCCGGTGATTTTTCCCTCTAAACTTCTCACATGGTTTCATTTCAATTAACGTTCAAATGATCCAATATTTCACCAAAAAACATAGATTCGAGGAAAAGTCCAGACATTTGTGTATCAAAAATATGTATTATGTTTACTTTCCTCTCCCATTAATTGTCTCCTAACCTCTCAGATGTATCTGCTGACCCTTTGGAGGGGCCCGACCCATAGGTTGGGAACCACTGGACTATAGCTAACTGTATAAAGCAGTGTAAACTAGCTCCACCTCCAGCAGCTACAACAGTAACATGCTGCTCTAACATTGATGCTTCAGTATTAATAATCCAATGATGGGGTTAGGGTTAGTGCCTGCTTTTCAAGGATGACCTTTGAACCTTGAACCTGAGGTAGGTTTGAAGGCTTACAGGGCAGCAACAAAACATGCTACAGACATGGGGTTTTGGAAAGCTCTTGATCTACTACCATCTCTACTATCATAACCACGGGCAAACCAATAAGGGGCGCCACCGAGTAGGATAAAAAACGGGAAAACATGATTTCACCTTCTTATCATTAAAAAAAATAAAATCTGACCAAACAGGTGTACTTCCCACCCCCAAAAAAACTACAATAGGCTTGCAATGTTCCTTGTCACAATTTCACATAATAGTGAAAACACACCAAAACTACAAATATAGGGTGCAGCACCCTACTGTGTATTTCAACTCCAGTCAAATTGTAGTTCTTGTGTCGTTCTTCCAGGTTAGCCACACTTCCTCTTAGGGCGCCTTTGTGACCTGAAAGTCAGCGGTGGCCTGGTCCTCTTCATCAGGGAATATTTGAGAGACCGACCCCAACGAGTCTGCATTAAGAACTGCCTCTCTGATTCTCTTGTCCTGAACACGGGTGTTCCCCAAGGATGTGTACTATCCCCTTTGCTCTTTTCCATATACACAAATGAAATACAGTGCAACAGCAGTGACCTCTCCCTCATTAAGTATGCAGATAACATGGCCTTGGTCGCCTGCCTTCGGGACTTATACAGCTCTTCCTACCTGCAGTATATCAACACCCTGGCTACATGGTTTGTCAGCAGCTTCCTGGATCTCAATATCACCAAGACCAAGGAGATGTGGCTGGGAAGCAGCAAGAGAGGAGGCAATAAAGACCCTGTGCCCACCTTCAGGCCAATCAGCATGAAGGGTCAGGAAGTGGAGCAGGTCACCCAATTCAAATACCTCGGGACAATACAACCACTTAAATTTCTCAAACCATGTGGACTATGTGTACAAGAAAGGGAGACATCGCCTGGCTCTTCTGAGGAAACTCAGGAGTTTCAACTCTAGCCAGCACACAATGTCCATGGTCTACAAATCACTGACCGAGAGTGTGCTGACATTCAACATCGTGTCATGGTATGGGCACCGCCCTGTCAAACAGAAGAACACACTGGCACATATCGTCAACCAGGCCGGAAAGATCATTGGACATAAACAACATCAACTCCCACACTTGTACTCACATATTTTAATCGTCGTCGTCATCGTCGTCGTCCTCCGCTTATCCGGGTCCGGGTCGCGGGGGCAGCAGCCTCAGCAAGGAAGCCCAGACAGTCCTCTCCCCAGCCACTTCCATCAGCTCTTCCGCGGGAACCCCGAGGTGTTCCCAGGTCAGCCGGGTGATGTAGTCCCTCCAGCGTGTCCTGGGGCGGCCCCGAGGTCTCCTCCCGGTTGGACACACCCGAAACACCTCCCAAGGGAGGCGTCCGGAAGGCATCCTTACCAGATGCCCGAACCACCTCAACTGGCTCCTCTTGATGTGGAGGAGCAGCGGCTCTACTCCGAGTCCCTCCCGAATGTCTGAGCTCCTCACCCTATCCCTAAGGCTGAGCCCAGCCACCCTGCGGAGGAAACTCATTTCGGCCGCTTGTATTCGCGATCTCATTCTTTCGGTCACTACCCAGAGCTCGTGACCATAGGTGAGGGTTGGAACGAAGATCGACCGGTAAATCGAGAGCTTCGCTTTCTGGCCAAGCTCCCTTTTCACCACAACGGACCGGTTAAGCGCCCGCATCACTGCTGACGCTGCCCCAATCCGCCTG
The DNA here is from genome assembly GCF_011397635.1 of Epinephelus fuscoguttatus. NCBI lineage: Eukaryota > Metazoa > Chordata > Actinopteri > Perciformes > Serranidae > Epinephelus > Epinephelus fuscoguttatus. The sequence continues at coordinate 29,600,098 of NC_064773.1, read as the reverse complement.
TCAATCTCCCGCTCCATCCTACCCTCACTCGTGAACAAGATCCCGAGATACTTAAACTCCTCCACCTGAGGAAGGACCTCCCCCCTGACCTGGAGTGGGCAATCCACCCTTTTCTGGCTGAGGACCATGGCCTCGGACTTGGAGGTGCTGATTCTCATCCCAGCCGCTTCACACTCGGCTGCGAACCGCCCCAGTGAGAGCTGGAGGTCACTGTTCGATGGAGCTAGGAGGACCACGTCATCCGCAAAAAGCAGGGACGAGATTCTCCCATCACCAAACCTGACACCCTCCACCACTCGGCTGCGCCTAGAAATTCTGTCCATAAAAGTTATGAACAGAACCAGTGACAAAGGGCAGCCCTGGCGGAGTCCAACCCTCACCGGGACCAGGTCCGACTTACTGCCAGCCACGCGAACCAGACTCATGCTCCTTCGGTACAGGGACTGGATGGCCCTTAGCAAGGGGCCACCCACCCCATACTCCCGGAGCACCCCCCACAGGATGCCCCTGGGGACACGGGGCAAAACACATGTGGACTGGTTGGGCGAACTCCCATGCCCCCTCCAGCACCCTGGCGAGGGTAAAGAGCTGGTCCACGGTTCCGCGTCCGGGACGAAAACCACATTGCTCCTCCTCGATCCGAGGTTCAACTATCGACCGGACCCTCTTCTCCAGCACCCTGGAGTAGACCTTACCGGGTAGGCTGAGGAGTGTGATCCCCCTGTAGTTGGAACACACCCTCTGGTCCCCTTTCTTGAAAATGGGGACCACCACCCCGGTCTGCCACTCCAGAGGCACTGCCCCCGATGTCCACGCAATGTTGCAGAGGCGTGTCAGCCAAGACAGCCCTACAACATCCAGAGCCTTGAGATATCCGGGACGAATCTCATCCACCCCCGGGGCTCCGCTGCCTCGGAGTTGTTTCACCACCTCGGCGACTTCTGCCCCAGAAATTGGACGACCTGCCCCTGAGACCCCCGTCTCTGTTTCCTCACTGGAATACGTGTTGGTGGGATTGAGGAACTCCTCAAAGTATTCCTTCCACCGCCCGACAATGTCCCCAGTTGACGTCAGCAGCTCCCCGCCTCCACTGTAAACAGTGTGAGCAAGTTGCCGCCTTCCCCCCCTGAGGCGCCGGACGGTTTGCCAGAACCTCTTGGGAGCCGATCGATAGTCTTCCTCCATGGCCTCACCGAACTCCTCCCACGCCCGAGTTTTTGCCTCCACGACTGCCGTCGTGGAGGCATATTTTAATTAAAAAGGCATTACAGGTTTATCAAGATCCCACTCATCCCCTGCTTTCCAGCTGCTGCCATCAGGCCGGAGACTTCCAGTCCCATTAGCAAGGAACAATGGCCACAAGTGGTCATTCATTCCATCAGCCGTGTCCATCCTTAACAAAGAACTGCCCAGATAATTTTACTATGCAGTTAGTTTTGTATAGGCACTTTATGCATTTTTATTCATGCCCATCTATCTTGTAACTCCTCTCTGGAGCAAACTGATTTCATAGTCTATTATTTACTTATATTTATTCTTATTTATATGTATTTATTGTGCATAGTGTCGTCTGTGTTGTGTGTTTTTATGCCACTGTCAAAGACAAATTTCCATTTTATGTAAAGTTTGATGGACAATAAAGAAGTCTAGTATATTTTAATCTGTCTTAGATCACTGGACAGAACTAATAAAGTTTGGACAATCAATTAAATATAATGGCCTATGCGATGAGGGATGTAGGGGAACCTTAATTAATTAATTTATTTGTTTTGTAATAAGAGTACAGTAGATACTTGTGTAACCTATGATTGATGATCTTGAGTTTCCTGTTATGGGCTCTTATTGTGAAGAGTGAAAGAGCGGAAGTGGTATATGCAATCTTTGCTTTTGACTGGAAAAAGGGAGAAGTCGTCCTTAAGTTACTGGAGCCTCCGTGTTTATTATTTTATAGTTTCATCAAGGCAGATACAAACCCTTGGCTATCCACCATAGACTGTATGCTATCCACCTTATTTTCAAATATGGAAGTAAATAGTGATCAACTTCCGTTTTTTTATGCGTGACTTCCGGTCAGCCGCTTTCCGTCATGCTTTCCCTTACCGGAGCTAACGGTGCAAGCTATTTTTTTTTTCAATTTTCAGTTGTTTATGTTAGTCAATCAGTTAGTTAGTTAGTTAGTTAGTCTGTGTATTTTGTATAGATAACTGTGCCCACGTTTCCGTTATAACGGAAATTTATTCCCTCTAAATCAAGCCCCAACCTCCGGGGGAGACGAGTGAGACCAATGCGGAAGTGCCAAAAACTGCAGTTCACTGACTGTCCACTTGAGGCTGGCTCCGGAAGTGAGTCAATTCCCATAGACCCCCATGTTAAAATGCCCAACTTTAGAGCAGAAATAAACATGTTTACAGCCTGGTACAAAAAATGGTTTTGGTCTCTATAGACTCAGCCGTCTGCTCGGCGTCATCTCAGCCAATTCGTGCCCATGTTCAAGGCATTGAACCTGTATCTCAGCCGTGTTTGCGCCTTTCGGATAATTTTTCAGGCAAATATTGGAGTAATATGGCTTGCTGTTCGACTAATTATACCAACAGACCGTCCAAGAAGTCTGTGCTCCAGGTTTTTCGGTAAGTGAAATTCTGAAATTCTAGTATTATTTTATTTATGTTTATATGTTAGCACTAATTAGCGGTCACCATCTAGCTTGTCAGCTTATTATTATATTATTAAGTCTTTATTTAATACATGTAAAATCACGTTGATACCGGAGGTCTCATTTTCAAATGCGACCTGTATCACAGCAGCAACATCCACATCAAGTTACAGAGCCACAGACAATACGATACAACACAAGCTTAGCTCGTTAACTAGCTAACCAGCCAGCTAACATTTAGCCTTCGAGCAAGACGCCAGTCCGGGGATGCATCGAAGTCAGAGCCTGACAGAGAAGTGTTAGGATTTAGGCATTTAGGGGGAGAATATTTTGAACAAAAGGCTGAGGCTGTGTGAGGTTTGAAAATAAAGGTCCACCACGTTAGTTAGCTAACGTGTTGCAATGTTAACGTTGTCATATGAGCAGTGTAACGTTAACGTAACATTAAGGCTATACTTGTGTATGTGAATTAAAAAGTGGCGAACTGTGTGAAATTACAGTAAGGTGTGTAACGTAATTGAAAAAAAACTAATGTGACATTTGACTGTCACATATAAAATATTAAGAAGATTAGTGTATGATATAGGCCTGTGGTTACACAACAATAGATAATGCACAGACAGAATATGAGGACTGTGATGGCCACCACCTTTTTGTTTTGCTAAAATAAATTGATTATGATCTGTTGAACATAGAAGTAAGTTAAGTTGTATTGTTTGCATGTAATGGAGTCTGTTAAGTAGGTAACCTAACACATATATTTCTTTTAATATCTATTTGTCTGTGTAAAGTTTTCCTCTAGGTGACCCAGACAGACTGGACCAGTGGACACTCAACACGAGGAGACAGAACTGGACTCCAAACAAGACTTCCCATCTGTGCAGTGAACACTTTGAGAGTCATCACTTCAGCACTGACTCCAGGATAAAGAGACCTTTTTTTTTCATACAGTACCTCACAAAGAGTCAAGAAACGTATTAGTTTGAAATGATGAATTATTGTCCATAATACATTTAAATGCATTACATAAATTACTAATTGTCATACATTACTAAGTACTCGATTAGGGCACAGCTTGCTCTGTACTATTCCTGATAAGGTGAAATTACTGACACACCAGTGCAGTTTAGTGTTCCCCTGATGCAAAAGGCCAAATGAAGATTTTATTAATCAAGGAACATGACATGTATTTACCAACTTTAACATTTTAGTGCCTTTTATGCAAAGACCCTTTATCAAAGTGAGAATTACTACCTTTTTCTCCACACACAGTCTGTGAAGAACCAATGGAAAAAATATTCTCATAATGAGACAGCCGAACATAGCATGATTCCACAGTGGCAGTGAGCTTTGGTAACAGTTCAGTTTCCTTTTGATAGCAACAATTATTTTAATGTGGATGAATTGCATACTGTACATTCATACTCCAGTTGTCTTGATAGTACAGTTAAATTTAAAATCACATTCAAATATAAAGTTGAATATCTACAGAAATTAAACACAAAACTATTTTATGAATGACAGCCACTTACTCAGCAATAAGATCATTTTGGTGGTGAGTGGGCTTTTAACCAAGACAGGCTGTAGTCAATGTTTTCTACCTGTGTTTTTAACCTATTATCTTTCTCTCATGTAGGACACTTGTGGAAAGTTACAACGCCTCAACCAATGTGATATTTACTCCTCAGTAAAGAGGTTGTTTAACAAGAAATTAAGATTTTGCAAATTATGACACTGGGTCCTAATCCATAGGTTTTATAATTACTGTTATAAATCTTTTCATTTATTTCATGTGTACTTTTTGTAACATTTTAAAATGGATGTTTTCATGAATGCAAGCTTTGACTTAATTTTGTTAAACTGTTTGTGAAATGGTTCGAATTTTTGTGATATAAAGTGGATCAGACAAAATTTACTTTAGAGTAAAAGCAATTTTTTTGAAAGCTGTCTTTCATCAGTTCATCAGTTTCATCAACCCTCTCAGAGTTGGCAACATAGCGAACAAGTGATACCTCCTTGGGCGCTTCAAAACTATTGTGTCCAGCTAATTCTTTGTTTTTCACTTTGAGCCCTTTTATCTAGTCACATTCTTCTGTGTTAAAACTAGACTTCTAACAGAGCAGCAAACAAAGGTTACTCTCCAAAATCTTCTCAGGCTCTGCTGCTGGGTGTAAGATGCTTAGTTATCTTCAAGTACAAAGTTAAAATAATCAGGCCCACACAGAAATGGACAGCTTAATTTTTTGTCAGTGACAATGTTAAACATTAATGCTTAATGTTTTGTCTGTAGTATATGATTTGTTTGTCCTTTCAATTGACAGTCAGATTTGATTGTGAAATACAACATTCAGTCAGTAACAAAGACAAAAGGAGTGCAAATGTAAATAGAATTTATTTAAATTTTAAAGAAGTTATAGATAAATATCAAAAACTCAACATTAGCCATGACAGCCTGGGCTATGATCAGGCCTAACAAAATGTGTCCTAAAGGCCAAATTCAAAAGCAGTGACACTGCCAACTGTAAGCAGTTCACTGCATTTGGAGGTGGTCTTTAAGACAATTAACTAATTTACTTAAAAACATATAATTTCCCCTAGGTGTGAGATGAATGTGTCTGATGTGAGGGTGCTCAATTATGGCACCATTTAAACTATGAACAAATGTAGCCATAACACACATTTCCTGGCCTTATCAATCTTTGCTGGATTGCCACCAGCCTCCCACCTGCACCTTTGGGCCAATGAAGAAAATATTATCTTAATGCCAGGATGCTGGAGGTGAAGCTGGTGCAGGTCCTCCTTCATCATGCTGACCAGCTTGACACTGCTGACCATCCCCATGTCATTGCCGCCACAGTGGATGATGAGGACATCTGGTGCTGCTCTTCCTCGCAGGGAGTGGGAACAGAAGGAGAGAAGGCCTCCCCACTGCAGTCAGCCAAACCAGCAGACACGGACGCCCGGCATACTGAGGGTGCTTCCCAAGGTCTCTGCAGCTCTCTGGACACCACGCCGGACATAGCTGTCACCAATGATCCGCACTGTGTATATGAAAGTAAAATGAGTGTAATAAATTATTAGCGTTATATATTTTAAAAAAAAAGTTGAAGCGGTTTTTTTTAAGATAACAGCTGAATCATTGTTTCAAAGTTTGTTGTATAACGTTAGTTTCAGCTAAACTCAACTTACCTCAAGTTTCGTGAGGGAGCTGGCACCAAGGGAGCAGCCAACACCACAGGGCTAGCCAAAGTAGCGTAGCTTCTTTGCCTCGTAGCTTCTTAGCCTAGCTTGTTAGCCTTAGCTGACTTAGCAGCGCCGAGCGAGGTGGGCGTGTTTAGGCAACCAGGCTTCCTTTGGCCCACCTCTTTGCCGCTCTTTGCCCATTTTTGATTGTCCGGGAGTTGGGCGGAGTCAGGCACTGCCAAGATGGCGACGTCCAGAGCGGAGTATTTTGAGCTTCAAATCCACTCTTCAGAAACGGACGGATGACGTCACAGTGACTACGTCCATTATTTTATACAGTCTATGGTTGTAACCTAAATAACATGCCGTTGCTATCTGCAGGAAGTATTAAAGCATGAAATCCCGCGTGAAAATCAGTTGAAAATTCAGTGAATTATTCTATTTTACACCCTCAAGAGGATGAAGCGGTTAGAAGATGAACGAATGAATTCTATTTTACTTGTGCATACAGCTCCTTCCTCAATAGAAGTGAATGCACCGTGGAGGCGAAGCGAGACCCATCCAAGATGACGGCCGGCGAGGACGTCGGCTCCAATAGGCAGCGGCAGTCAATAGACCTTTTTCACGGCAGACATTTTGACACGTCAGAGTAGGAGCAACACAGGTGTGTTCAATGACACTAATGACAGTTGCGTTCCACTTAGGGGAGACCCTGGTATTGTCCATGTTGGCTAAATGTTACTAGCTTACTGGGACATTGAATGGAACTCAGCCATTAATGTTATCAATTTCACCTGTGCTTTTTCTACTGACACAAGTCAAAATGTCTGCTGTGAAAAAGGTCCATGCGGCGTGTAGGAGCCGTATTGTGTCACTGGTGGATTATTCGTCTCTTGATTTGTTTGGTCTGGTTGCCACGGTGATGCACAGGGCTTGGGTCACGTGGGCACTGGGGATGATTGCCGTAGGTGATATAGGGAGCTGGTCTACCTGCACGGGGGAGGTGAGAGAGGAGTGTAGGTAGCCGCAATTTTTGTTGACCGCCTTTGTTCAGTTCATTGCTTTGTTACATATTCGCCGCCAGTGCACGTTTACCATCCTTTAGGCGTGTGTAACCTGAAAGCCGCTGAAGTAGCTGTGATGTTTTTAAGTATTAAATGATTGAAACTTTCCTGGACTCAGCGTGCTTATGAACCAGCAGCAGCGCGTCACACAAACATACAGGACCTCATCCTCTCAAACGACTTTAATGACAGGCAAGTCGTTACACTTGTCAACAAAAAAGGCAACAAGAAAGCGACCGCTCACAGCGCAAAGGCATCAACGGGACGCTCAGTAAGTACAGCGGTGTCAAACAAAGACAAAGCGCCACATCACATCCGTCATGGAGGACAGGTAAGCTTACCTGTGCATGTATGTGGGTGGAGAAGGAATCCGGATTGCATCAATGTCGAAGTGTCTCCGTTTGGAACAGTTGAACAAAGGGATGCTGGTCGGATATGCGATGTCTGTGCATATGTTTGCTCCGTGCGCTGAATGACGCCTGTGCTTTGTTGCTTGTGTATGCGAAAGTGTATGATGTTACAAGGAGGAACGCTGATGATGCCTCGTTGAAATGAATTGCTCTGATTGATTGTGCATTGTGGATGGATTTAAATGTCACAGTTCGCTGAAACTGAATGAAAAAAAATGAGTCAAACAAATGACGGTGCCTCGTGCTCTGAGATGGAGTCTGGGAAAAGGGAGAGGAGACTCACTGAAAAAGCTCTGTTGAATAAAATTGAAAGCCTGCAAAATGAACGTAAACGTGTTGTGGACAAAATTAAAGGGTTGATACCACAAATGAAAAGGTTCATGAAACAAAGGGAAAATGTGTCTCAAGTGAAACAATGTTTGGGGGATATAAATACACTTTGTGAAAGTGCTACAATCTCACACAATGAACTGTTGCCTCTACTTTCGGAGGATGAACTCAATAAACAAAAGAAATGGTTTTCAAGCATTATGAACTACAGCAATACATTTCAAAAGGACACTGAAAAATGGATTGTTGAAACTGAACAAAGAATTTCTCAGAAACAACAGGATTCACCAGAAATACCATTATTTTCTGTGGAAATGAATGAAGCAAATGAAAATGAGGATGACATTAAACCAAGCGACAGTGTTTCAAATGTTGGAAGCCACAAAACATCTCAGTCACAATGCTCTTCAACCTCTTCTGCACGTTTAATGGCAGAAGCCGAGCTGGCAGCCTTAACCATGAGGCACAAATTATTAAAGGAAAAGCACGCTTTGGAAGAAGAGGAACAACGCCTGCGCAAAAGAAGAGAAGAGCTCAAACTGAATACTGAAATTGCAGAAAAAATGGCAACACTTCAAATTCTCAAGACAAAAAGCACAACAAGTGGAAAAGGAACATCAAAAGTTTCGGATGGAATGAAATCATATTTTGAAAAGGCACAAGCTAAACAGTCACTCAATGTCAATGCAGATGAATTTATTCCAAAACAAACTGAAACAAATAAAACCATGAATACAACTTCATATGAACAAAACCAAATGCAACTTCATATGAGCCCATTCAACACACAAGACTTACATGGACAACAAGGAGTGGATCTGGAAACCAGCAATGACGTTCTTGGCGTCATGAGGAAACAAAACGATATAACAACATTGCTAATGCAACAGCAATGCCTCTCAGCCCTACCTAAGAGAGAAATCCCAATTTATGATGGTGATCCATTAAAATACCACACGTTCATTAGAGCTTTTGAGAATGGAGTTGAGAGGAATACAACTAACAGCTGTGATCGTTTACATTTTTTGGAACAACACACAAAGGGTCATGCCAAAGAACTTGTGAAAAGCTGTCAACATATGAATCCAGAACGAGGATACGCAAAAGCAAAAGCTTTATTAAAGGAGCAGTTCGGAAATGAACAAAAGATCGCCTTTGCTTACATGGACAAAGCCCTCTCATGGCCTCCAATTAAATCAGAGGACACAAAGGCCCTGCAGGACTACAGTCTCTTCCTCAGAGGCTGTTGTAACGCCATGGAGGACGTGCAGTATCTTTTGGATATGGATATGCCTTCGAACATGTTGAGCATCATTAAAAAACTGCCCTACAAATTCAGAGACAAATGGAGAAACCGAGCATGTGAGTTGCAAGAACGACACAACCAAGAGCTAAATTCACAGATATTGCTGATTTTATTGAAAGGCAAGTGAAAATTATGACAGATCCTGTGTTTGGCAACATACAAGACTCTCAACCAATAATGATTAGAGGAACAAACAAACCTAACCCAAACAAGCCACAGTTTCGTCCTGGAAACAAGGGGAGCAGTTTCGCTACCACTGTAGGCCCTCTGGAGAACAAACATCAGTCTGCAAAGAAAGAAAGGGAAATTAAACAAACGGGAAGGAAAGTATGCATCTGCTGTGGAGGAGGACACACATTAGATGTATGTGTACAAATGGGGAAAATGCCTCATGAGAGGAAAATAGGCTTCTTAAAGGAAAATGGCATCTGTTTTGGCTGCTTGTGTACAGGACACATCAGTAAGGATTGCCGTAAAAGGATTTCCTGTTCAAGATGTAGCCTTAAACATCCCACTGTACTTCACAAGGAACCCGTTAAAGATTCTGAGCAGATGGAGGAGAGGAGCCCAGAGCTGCATGTTGATAACACACTAATGTCAAGTGGTCTTACAGGGGCTGGAGACCAGGACTGCAAACTGCCTATTGTGCCGGTACAGGTTAAATCTAATAAAGGAACCAAAATTGTCGTCACTTACGCTTTCTTGGACCAGGGGAGCACTGCGGTGTTTTGCACTGAGAGCTTAATGCAAAAGCTCCACCTCACAGGGAGGAAGGGCCACATTCTCCTCCGAACCATGGGCCAGGAGAAAGTTGTAAGCAGTAACATTGTGTCAGGACTGGAGATTGCTGCACTGGAGGGGGACAATTTTCTCGAGCTGCCAAGAGCTTATACGCAAGAGTCCATGCCTGTGAACAGAGGAAATATTCCGACTGAAAGGGATATTAAACAATGGTCATATCTGAAAGACATTCACTTACCTCAGATTGATGCAGGAATAGAGCTGCTTATAGGAACCAATGTTCCTAAAGCACTGGAACCGCTGGAAGTGGTGTGTAGCGTAAATGATGGACCATATGCTGTCCATACCATGCTGGGCTGGACTGTCAATGGTCCACTGACTGGAAACAGTGGAGATACAGTAAGCTGGGAGCATCCACAAGTATCTGTCAACAGAGTTTCAGTCATGAACTTGGAGGACCTCTGGCAGCAACAGTTTAAGATTGACTTCCCTGAAAGCAGCATTGAAGAACAACCTGCAATGTCAAGAGAGGATCAAAGATTCTTGGAGTTTGTCACCAACTCAGCAAAACAGGTGGAGGGGCATTACCAGATTTCATTACCTCTAAGGAACATTGATGTCAGTATGCCAAATAACAAGAGAGTTGTTGAGCAGCGTTTGTGCTATTTGAAAAGAAGGTTTCAGAAGGACTCAACATTTCACACTGAGTATAGCACCTTTATAAATGACCTGTTGGCTAAAGGCTATGCTGAAAAGGTGCCCATAGAGGAGCTGGACCGTGGTGATGGGAAAGTATGGTACATACCACACCATGGCGTTTACCACCCCACCAAAGGAAAGATCAGAATTGTGTTTGACTGTGGAGCAAGATACCAAGGTACATCATTGAATGCTCAACTTCAGGGCCCTGATCTTACCAGCTCTCTGATTGGAGTGGTGACCCGATTTAGGCGAGAACCAGTTGTGATCATGGCCGACATTGAATCCATGTTCCATCAGGTACAGGTGCCTCCTGATGACAGAGATCTCCTCAGGTTTCTCTGGTGGCCAAATGGGGATATGGAGCAACAACCTGCTGAGCATAGGATGAAGGTGCATTTGTTTGGAGCAACATCATCCCCCAGCTGTGCCAACTTCATTCTCAGAAAGTGTGCAGAGGACTATGGACATCACTACAGTGAGGAAACGGTGGAGAAAATATTGCACTGCTTTTATGTTGATGATTGCCTCGTGTCAGTGGCCACGGAGAAGGAAGCAGTGTTGCTTTACAGGAATCTGGTCTCTTTGTGTTCAAAGGGTGGATTTACTCTCACAAAGTGGTTGAGTAACAGGTCTGGAGTGCTGGAAGCCATCCCAGAGAATCACAGAGCAAAAGGCGTTGAAGGGTTGGACATGGAGCTGGACTCATTACCTGTGGAGAGAGTGCTGGGTGTGGAATGGAGCATTAAATCAGACTCCTTTAAGTTCAAGATCGTACTTAAGGATAGACCACTTACCAGAAGAGGAATCCTCTCAACCGTCAGTTCCATTTACGACCCCCTTGGAATGCTGAGCCCTGTGGTTTTAATAGCAAAAAAGATCCTGAGAGACCTGTGCAGGAGAGGGATAGGCTGGGATGATACTGTGCCTGAGTCTGTTTCAAGGGAGTGGCTGGAGTGGCTGCAGCAGCTGCATCTGTTGGACAGATTTGAGGTCAGTAGATGCATGAAGCCACCAGGCTTTGGAGAAGTGGCTTCAGCACGGTTACATCATTTCTGTGATGCCAGCAAACACGAGTATGGAACAGTCACTTACCTGCTGTTGGAAACAAAGAACTCGGAAATACACAGTGCTTTTGTGATGGGAAAGGCTCGAGTAGCACCTTTAAAATGTGTCACAATCCCCAGGATGGAGCTTGTCGCTGCAACTATGGCCAGCCGCATTGATACACTCTGGAGGAAAGAGTTACAGATGGATCTGCTGGACTCTGTGTTCTGGACGGACAGCACATCTGTTCTGAAATACATCAGGAATGAGACTTCTCGGTTCAAAGTTTTTGTTGCAAACCGGGTCTCACAAATCCTCAAGGTTTCCTGTCCGGCCCAATGGAGGTACGTGGACACCAGCAGCAATCCAGCGGATATGGCCTCCAGAGGTGTGAGAGTTGATGTGTTTGTTGCTGATGCTACATGGGTGTCGGGGCCTTACTTTCTTTTGCATCCCGAGAGTGAATGGCCTGTTGAGCATGAAGACCTCAATCATCTTTCACCTGGTGACCCTGAGGTCAAAAGTGTTGCTGCAGTGAGTGTTGTCCAGGCCATGGAAGAACCTGTAACTCACCTTATTGAATACTTTTCCTCTTGGACAAGTCTGAGGAAAGCAGTGGCATGGCTCTTGAAGATTAAAACCTTTCTCATGTCCTGTGTGAAGAAGAGAAGAGAGTTACACCTGACCTATGCACAGTCTGACGTCACCAAAGAAAAAACAGACATCCTCTGTGGAAGAGCAGATGAACAATTTTAAGAGGACAGTGGCACAGAGGAGTCTTACAGTGGAAGACTTGGACCGGGCTGAGCTTGCCATCATCAAGTTCTGCCAAGGGAAAAGATTTCCTGAGGAGGTAAACAGCCTGCAGAAAGGGCAGCCTGTTAGGAAGTCCAGTCACCTCCGTAAGCTCTGTCCACAGCTGCAAGATGGAGTCCTGAGAGTTGGTGGTCGGCTCAGTAGATTGTCCATGCCTATGGAGGAGAAACATCCAATAATCCTGGCAAAAGACCTCCATATCTCAGAGCTTCTACTTAGACATGTACACCAACAAGTTGGACATGGAGGCCGTAACCATATGCTTTCTAAGTTGAGAGAAAGGTATTGGATTGCTGGTGTGAGTTCAGCCATCAGGAGAGTTTTGTCCAGGTGCATCACCTGTCATCGCCTGAATGCTCTGCCAGTTCACCAGCAGATGGCAGACTTGCCCCACGAAAGGATTGTCCCAGATGAACCACCATTCACTCGTGTGGGTGTAGACTGCTTTGGACCTTTCGAGGTTAAGAGCCGAAGGAGCATGGTAAAGAGGCGTTTCACTGCCAGGAGAGGTCAAGTGCGAGAGCTGCGCTCTGACAATGGAACGAACTTTGTAGGAGCAGAGCGGGAGCTGAGGAGGGCCATCGAGCAGTGGAATCAGGTGCAGATCCATGATGTCCTGCTTCAGAGGGGAATCCAATGGAGCTTTAATCCACCTGCGGGCTCACATCATGGAGGAGCTTGGGAGCGACTGATAAGATCTATTCGAAAGGTTCTCAACTCGACCTTTAAAGTACAAAACTTGGATGAGGAAAGCCTTCATACAGTGCTTTGTGAGATTGAAGCCATAATCAACAGCAGGCCAATCACCAAAGCTTCCATGGATCCGAATGACCTGGAAGCATTGACACCAAACCACCTGCTACTGTTGAAGACCTCACCAATGTTACCACCAGGGGTATTCGAACCCTCAGACATATATACACACAGGAGGTGGAAACAGGTTCAATACATGTCTGATTTGTTTTGGAGGAGATGGGTGAAAGAATACTTACCTCTACTGCAGGAGCGTCAGAGGTGGACCGGAGTGAAGAGGAATCTCGTCGTGGGAGATCTTGTTATCATCATGGACAGCACGGCACCTCGAAACTCTTGGCCTGTGGGACGAGTCATACAAACCTTCCCGGATCGGAAAGGATTGGTTCCAGGTGCGGATTAAAACCCGAGCAGCTGCCTGGAGCGGCCCATCACGAAGGTTTGCCTGCTGCAGGAGGCTGAAGCCACTTGAGGCTTTAGTTGTGACTTTGACTTTTGGACTATTATGAGATTCACCTTGGTTTTTGACTTTGACTGGTGAAACTTTGGACTTTTGAGTCATATTGATTCAAGAAGAAAGAAGATTTCCCTGTGGATTATTGATGGACATTAATTGTTGATCTTTGTTGTGGTTGAAAGTGTTTTTTTTGCATGTGCACGTCTCCTACTTGGTACTGTATGTGAGTAATTATGATTAACTCCATAATTAGGGGCTGGGTTGTAGGAGCCGTATTGTGTCACTGGTGGATTATTCGTCTCTTGATTTGTTTGGTCTGGTTGCCACGGTGATGCACAGGGCTTGGGTCACGTGGGCACTGGGGACGATTGCCGTAGGTGATATAGGGAGCTGGTCTACCTGCACGGGGGAGGTGAGAGAGGAGTGTAGGTAGCCGCAATTTTTGTTGACCGCCTTTGTTCAGTTCATTGCTTTGTTACATATTCGCCGCCAGTGCACGTTTACCATCCTTTAGGCGTGTGTAACCTGAAAGCCGCTGAAGTAGCTGTGATGTTTTTAAGTATTAAATGATTGAAACTTTCCTGGACTCAGCGTGCTTATGAACCAGCAGCAGCGCGTCACACAAACATACAGGACCTCATCCTCTCAAACGACTTTAATGACAGGCAAGTCGTTACACGGCGTCTATTTTTTTTTTTTTTTTTATTGCTATTACACACAGCACAGCACAGCACAACACACCACCCTATATTTACATATATACACTAATATACAGAAAAATAATATCCAGGGGTATCTCAATTTAGTTCATTTCATAAATCATACAATTCCTAAGGCTTCACATATTTGCACCGTTTTAATTGCTTTTTGGTTCTTGAGTCCTGTCAATGTCCCAATATAATGTCCAAATTCCATTTTAAATTGCTGAATTCGTGGTTTCTTTCCAGTCCATTTGGATTTATGTATGTGGAATTTTCCAAATAATATAAAAAGGTTTAACAAAAAAATTTCTTTGCCTTCAAAGCTTCTTTCAACATACAGAATAATGTCTTTTATATTTAGGCAAATGCTGAGTCCCATTCGGTGTTTAACAAACCTTTCCATGTCTATCCAAAACAGTTTAACGTAAGGAAAATTATAAAACAAATGAAGCACAGTTTCTGGTTCAATATTACAAAAAACACACATTTCATCTATTTCTCTGAATCTAGCAAGTATTTTTTTGACTGGGTAAATCATATGAACAATTTTAAAGGAGACTTCTCTTATCTTATTGGTGACACAGTATTTTTAATTTATATTCCATACAAACTTCCACTTAATGTTTTGAATTTTTTCCTCCCAGAAAGATTTAATAGAGAGAATTGATGTTTCCTGACAGTGACTCCTGATATAATAGTTGTTGCATCTCTTGTCAGTGAGGGTTAAATCTCCCAGCATGGGGGCTGATATCACCTGAACACTTCTATCTAAGGAGTCACATCCCCGGACCAGTCTCAAAATACAAGATGGTATCGCATAGTGACTGGAAGTCCATACTTTCTTAAAAATTCTGTGTAAGTCAATAAATGTCCATCTTTGTCTAACAATTGTGTCACCATTAAGATACCATGCCTCACCCAACCATCAGAGTAAATGGATTTATTCTTGTACTTGATTTATCTGTTATTCCAAATTAAATATTTGTGAGGAGAAAAGTTGTGTTTGTAAGTTAACATCCATGCTAAAAATACTTGCCTATGGAAACTAGATAACCGAGTGGGAATTTTGTTTAGGTCAAAGTCACACTTCAACAGAAAATCAATACCTCCAACATTTTTACAAATCAAATTTGGAATAATATACCACATTTTTTCCTTACCAAGCATATAGTTTTTTAACCATTTAATCTTTAAAGTAGTGTTTGAGGTGTTAAAGTCAAGAACATTAAGCCCCCCTTGAGAGCACAGGTTACACAGGACACCCTTTTTAAGGTAGTGAGGTTTATTCCTCCAAATAAAATTTAGCAAGTTAGAGTCAATTTGTTTAACTAAGGCTTGAGGAACATCCAGTGCCAAGGCACCATATATAAGCCGTGATAAGCCTTCGCTTTTTGACAACATGACTCGCCCATATAGTGATAGATCTCGTCCAAGCCAGCTATCAAATTTTTTACCCATCTTCTCCATTAATGGAATAAAATTTAAATTGGCTCTTTCTTCTTGATTTTTGCAAATTTTGATGCCTAGGTATGATACAACATCTTTCACTGGAATCTCACATATTTCACTTAAGTTAGCGGGTTTGTCCTTTAAAGGGAAGAGGTCACATTTCTTGACATTAATTCTCAAACCTGATACCTGAGAGAAGACATTCAGACATTCTAAGGCTTTTTCCACTTCACCTTCATTTTGTAAAAAGATTGTAGTGTCATCTGCCAGTTGACAGCATTTCAATTCCTCTCCATCCAATTCTATACCTCTAAATTGATATTTCTTAATATATAAGGCCATGGTTTGCATAATTAATAAAAATAAAAAAGGAGCAATTGGATCTCCTTGTTTAATCCCCTCTTTCAATATTGAATCTGTGTGTGGTCCCATATGGTAATTTTATTGAACTACAACCTTCATATAAAGTCTGAACCGCTCCTTTAAAATAATCACCAAATCCAAAGAAATCCAATGTATTGAACAGAAAAGTATGCCCAACCATATCGAAGGTTTTATAGAAGTCCACAAATAAAATGAAGCTGTTATCAGAAAATAATTCATTATAATCAATTAGATCTAGAATTAGGTGGATGTTATTAGAGATATGCCTTCTTTTCATAAAGCCTGACTGACAGTCATCAATGATTATATCTCTGAGAGAATATTAAAGCCAATAATTTAGCATCGTTGTTTATCAGGGTTATTGGTCTCCAATTTTCAATTTTTAGAGCATCTTTTCCTGGCTTCGGTATTAGAGAAATAAGACCTTGAGACAGTTGCAGGCATCCTTCCCAGATCAATTGCCTCTTTGAAGACCCCTAAAAGAAATTCCGCAATGTCCTCCTGAAATACTTCAAAGAATTCACTGGTTAAACCATCGTTACCTGGTGATTTATTGTCTTTTAATTTAGAGATACATGATTTAATTTCATGTAGTGTGATATTTCCATCACACATATTTTTAGATTCCTCACTTATGAATTTTGCGTTTGACTTAATAAATAAGAAAAAGTCTGTATCATCAACGTACCTATTTTTTTTATACAATAACTTTTTTTATACAACTAACTCCTCTTTCCCACTGTTGCTGATGCAGATGTCGGATTGTCGGACACTGTGCCGACGTAACCGCTAACGGGGAATCTCCATTCCGACGCACGTGGCTTATTGGCGGCCGCGGTTTGCAACCGCAGCCATCTGAGCGTGAAGCTCTCCTCTCCCGCATGCGGTCTGACGCAGCCTGATCGACACTGACAGGTGGGCCATGTGACGCTGCTGATTGGGAACCACTGCTGCTTTGCTTGGGTCTGCTGTGCTTTGCTGCTGCTTTGCACTGATTTGTGTACACTGCCATTTGCCGTGCCTTGCCTCTGGGCTGTGGCTTTCCTGCCTTGCTTCTGTCGGTGTCAACTATGCTGGCGTTGATAGGAGGCTAGTGCAGCTAAAACAAACGAACTGTAGTCTATATGCTGACGTTCGCAGCCCATTTTCCTTGGGCCCATATTTTATGTGTGTGAGCTGCGGGGTTAACTCCCTTATTTCCTCATTTTTGTTCATTGGCTTCCCATTTGCTCCTTTTGTCACCACTGGAGGTGCACTCAATTGATTAGTTTCAGTTATTTTTGTTTTGGTTATCTGATGTCATGTTAACTTTATTTTGATCAAGTTTATTGGTGATTTGATTATTTGAATTCACCCCAATAATCGTTTCCCCTCTCCTTTCAGGTGCTGGAAGCTTACGGTGGTGGTCTTGGTGCCCTGGTGGTGGTGTCCCCTTTTGTGTGCTGTGCAACCCCCGGTTTTCATTTGGTTTCCCCGTTGTGTGTTTGCGTGTGTGAGTGACACGAGTGACTGGGGTGCTCCTTTTCCTGGGATTCCTCTCGCCTCCTCATTGCCCCATTCCCCTCCACTGGTAAGCCCCAGCCCTGTTAGTGTCCTCCCTTCCCTTCACATCCCTGTGTGCATGGTATTTTTATTAGGTATTTTTAATAACTTTTGTAATAAAGCATATTGTATTTTAACCAGAACCACGTCTCCCGCCTCAAGTAAAACTAACCTGTGTGCCTTGTATTGGAACTATAACTATTTCCTGGGCGAAATTCCCAGGGTGGCGTTGTCTGGCTTCCATTGGGTTGTTTATAAATCTAACCATTGTACCAACCCCACTCGTACGTGTGTGCTGCCACAGAATCAAGTATTTAAGAGTGCCATGTTCTAAGCACATGTAAACGGTCCCAATTCTAGAATAAACGGTACCCTATGGAAACGATGCGGCTGGTTGGAGCTCAAATTGGATGGGAAACAGAGTTCCGTGTTCACTTAGCTGGACATAACTTAGCTGGGCAATGTCTGTCCATAGCTGCCTCAGTGAGAAGAGAACAGAAGGAAGGGAGGGGAGTATCACTGTCCAAGGGCTGCCGTAGAATGGTAACGAGGATGTCAGCTGACCAACAGTCGCTACCCGGTCCCTGGTTGCAGCGATTTGCAGTGCTGGCCAGCTAGGAGTTAACTAGCAGCCAGCAGGGGTGGAAGTAACGAATTACAAATACTCACGTTACTGTAATTAAGTACATTTTTTGGGGTACTTGTACTTTTGTGAGTATTTTTTTCAAGTGTGTAATTTTACTGCTACTTGAGTACAATTTACACCATGTAATCTACTTCGCTACTTTTAAAATCATAAGTCGCTACTGAGTACGCCCACAATTTGAATTAATATTCAAACCTTTCATCTGCATCTTTGTAGCCAATAAGGCTGTCTGATCGCGACCGCGCCAATTAATCTATGATGTAAGGAAAGGACAACTCCGCTGCAGCAAGCACAGGTGTCTGGCGGTAACATACCTACACAGCGGAGTAGACTAATTTATGGACTTAAGATTTGGAGACAAAGAAGCCAAGGGTGAGTGTCCATGCACTCTGCGCAAATCCCGTGAGCTCTGCACCGCAACATAACGGCTTACCGGCGAGTCCGACTCCAGGTCCAGTAATTTCCTCTTTCGTTGGTGTCATGACTGCCCAGTAGTACCTAGACTCACAAGTCAGTCTTTAGACGCTTTGCTTAACTAAAGACTGATGACTTTCTCCCTGATTTTGTGTTTAGATGGTCAGATACAATTTCAGAGTTTAAAAAACTCCCTACATTACAGACCAATAGTAAATCTGCAAGGCGGTCCTTCGGTGGCTCGCTGAACTCTTGTGCTTGTAAACATAGTCCCACTAGAAACACGTGTAGCGGTACAAAATGGCTCAGCCGTGCTCGCAAAAAACACCGTCAAAGTTAGTGGATGTTTGTCAGCGGATATCTTAGTTAAAACATGATTGAGCTAGCAAAGCAGTTTTGTGTTGCTATGTGTGGTATTTATTCAGTTTTGGGAAATCACAATGTCTAGAAAGCATCAGTGGCTGCAGCTGACAGGGACAGCTAACAGCAGCAGCAAAGCTAACATCAGGACGTCATCTGTTAAAAGCCTCCCGTTGTCGGATACGACATGAAACTACTCCAGTTAGCTCAATCATGTTGTTGTGATCTGCACACCAAATGAAGCTCCAGTAGAAAAATTTATTCAGTCTGAGTCAGTCAGAGCTTCATTTGGTGTGCAGATCATCTCCTTATCTTTCAAGGTCTTGATCCTACCCAGCTTTCAAGTTTTAAAGGTCCATGCTGGCTTGGACCCCAGAATTGCAGCTTGTGGCTATATTTGTTTCTTTCTTTTCTGGGGTCCAAGCAGCAACTGCGTCTGGAGCCCTCTTGTTTTTGCCCATATTCATCTTTTTCTTCTTCTTCTTATTTTTCTCTGCTAAAAGTGTTTGTGCAGCAAAAACTCACCAAAATTGGCAGATGGTTCACAAATTACACCCACTACTCAGGCACAAAAATAGATACCCATTGATTGCAAGGTGGCACTGTAACCATTAAATTTATTTTTTTACAGTTATCTCGAAGGGCTTTTCTTTCACAACATTAATCTCTCAATTCATCTGCATCTTTGGTCCAATCGTCTTATGCTCTAAAAACTTTTTCTTAATTTTCTCTAGATAATACTTTTTTCAATATGTCAATCTGTTTTGAAGTTATACATTTTACATAAATATAGAGGGATGTTGTATGCTGTAAAGCCCTGTGAGGCAAATTGTGATTTATGATATTGGGCTTTATAAATAAGATTGATTGATTGATTGATTGATTGATTGATTGATTGATTGATAAATACATCAAAATGGCAAAAGCAATTGTAACCAAACTTGGTACACATATGCAGATGCTTAGCCCAAGCTTTGCTAACCAGTCTTGGAATATTCTGTCCCTAGAGGGGGCCACAAAAAAGAAAGAAAGGTTATATCTCATAGTCAGCTACAGAGATTCGTACAAAATGTGGTTTACACCATCTAGGGTCTAGACTCAGTCGATGCATAAAATTTGGTGATGACTGCTTAAAGATGGTGTGGCTTATCACCAGTGTTGGGAACGTTACTTTAAAACAGTAATGCAAACACAGGTATGGTGAAAAAAGAGAGTCTCTGAACTTGTAGGGGGGTCCGGGGCCACCCCCCCCCCAGGAAGAAAAGTTTGACTATTTTAAAGTTAAAACACATCAATCTGGTGCACTTTGAGTGCAAATTTAGGAGGCTAGATATATGAAGAATTTCGTGTTTCTGTAAACAATTTTGGCCACAGTAAGCTAAATATCTAAAATTTGCATTAACCAAGCTAAAAAGGCCAGAGAATGTCATGAGTCCCCAGTTTGCTTAACAAAGTGACAGTGTTAAAAAACAAACAAAAGCAATATCTGGCTATATGTTAATAGGTCAGTATTAATACTTTATTGTTCCAAGTTTTCTATTTCCACTCTGGTTTTAAAACAGTTTCTAACAAACAGAGAGATGGTTTATAACCACACTAAACACATATCCCAGTGATGATTTTAGCTGCATTTTAATGGCGTAAACTTCATTTTATCCTCAGAGTGACAGCTGACAGTTTTGATGATTTTACACTCTGCAGCTCAGAATAACTTGAGACACCTGATAACTGCAAATAAAAACTAAAGAAACAACCCACATTGTTAATTAGCTCCCGTGATTATAAATATAACATTTCGATCAGATAGACCTCCTCAGTCATTAACTACTTTTACACTCTTTGGTGCGGTAGCAGAAAGAGTCTGGAATTACTTTAAAGTTCTATTACAGTATGTGATATTAAGAATGATTTCATCCTGTCATCAAACTAAATGCAAAAAATACTTTGTACATAAGTCATATTAATTCTTAAATGTGCCTTAGCCTTACTTTTAATAATTGTAAATTATTTCTAGTCTCTACATCTGTTAAATCAGACAAGCTGATGTTCGCAAAATTATTGACAAGGATTTTTTATCTGCTTTATATTTATATTATACATGTAGCAAACCCATTTTGTTTTTTGTGTTTGCTGTTTCTCGTTTTGTCCACCAGAGGGCAGCTTGCATTGTTTGCAGGTCAATTTTGAAAAACAAATACTGCTTTAGATGCATTTTTTTACATGATTTCTTTAAATATAAATTACATGATTTGTGTTGCTATTAAGAAGATGTAATTTCATTCTCTTTTATATGTATATTTTGCCCGTTTTGGAGATAATGGTTACATTTTTAAACAGTGAGATTTTATTTTGAAGAGCATTACTTCCTACTTCCTTCCTGTGTTGTATTGACGAACAAAACAAAGTAGTGATGGGCAGATGAAGCTTCATGAAGCATTGAAGCTTTTCATCAAACTGGTTCACTCAAGGGCAAAGCTTCTTGATGCTTCATTTGCTCTACTAAGCCATCTACTGGACAAAAAAAGCTATTACACTTAGTGGTTTGTATATATAGATCTGAACCAGTTCCCAAACCAGTCACGTGGTACAGCCGGCCAGCGAGGCTTCGGACGTCACCAATGACATCACTCGTCTGAAACGACACAAGCCTCGATACACGCATCGCAGAAACACTTCCTGGATTACTCGACACACGCTTCGAAACCTCGGCACGGCAAGTCAAAGTTCAAGGTAAACAAAGGAAAATAAAGCGGCAACGGCAACTATATGATAAAAACGTCGAAAGCTGAGTGTATTTTGGCAACCCCCTGAGGAGGCATAAGGTTGGTGTGTGTTGTGCCTGTTGTGATTATTTGATTACTTGATGATTTGTGTCGAAAAGTAGGCTATGCTAACTCTTTTGCCCACCTGTCTGGTGAATTGGCGGTGTATTGCTTGATATAATGTTGTTGTCTGAGAAAGTACTGTGATCATTTACCATTTATTATGGACAGAAGTGGAAAGAGAAATGTGATTGCTTTATTTTCTTTGTTTTGTCAGTTCTCACGTTGGTTTATGGAGCTGGTTTTGTGGAACAGCAATAAACGTTAAAACCATCATTCGAGTCTCTTACCATCTTTCGCAAGGGTATGCTACAATATATATATTATATATTATATTTACTTATTTTATTCTGTTGTAGCCTATGATTACAGGTTGTTGTTACTTAGTTGAATATAACTGTTTTGCTGTCACTGAAACAGAAGGGGTTTTTTTTACCGTTTCATCTCATGTGAGGGTGAGTTCATGATGATGATGTCACTCCGAATTAACCACTCCGCCTCTTCCACATGAACGCGCTCATTGCTGGAAAACACAGAGATGACAACCAGCTTTGTAGTACTGGTTATCCTGGATAGGCTCTGTGAAGCCTGGGGCCTGTATCACGAAGCGAGATCAACCTTTCCTGGGTTACCCAGACCTATCCTGGGTTGACTAACCCTAACAATGGCAATCAGGATAATCGGTATCACGACACTGCAACTCGGTAACTCAACCAAGAGTTGCTTTATCAAGAGCCGTGAACACGCACGCAGCGGACCAATCACAGTCATGAGAGAAGCGCAGCGTCACTGAGCGTCACAGAGCGCCGTATGTGAGGGGAAAAAAAAAGTATTTCTCATGTGAGGATCAGAGATTAATTCTACTAAAATATGAGGAGGAGAAAAGCAACATTACAGAAAAGGCCAACACCGTGGCAGCTGCAGGAGGAGGAAACATGCGTAGCAACGCATAACGGGATGAATAATGTTTAGTTTTAGTTTAGATTAGTTTATTTGCGCATAATGTTAAAAACAGACAGTATAAAATTTACAAGATTAAAAAAAAGTGCCGGAGAGGTTAGAAGCCACTAAAAGCTTATCAAAGAAATTCCCCTGTCAAAACATCAATGAAATCACATAATAGAGAAGAAGAAAAAAAACGGGTCAGGAAAGAAGAAACAGAGGAGGAGAGAGGGAAAAATCAAGACAAAACAAGGTCGCAAATAAAATGATGTGTAGGTTAAATTACTCATCACTGGTTCAAGTAGCTACAGTACCTGTACCTGTACATCTGACACTGATCACACCCTTGAATCCCATGAAATCAATGCTGCGCAGATGAACTGCGTGTATTACAATTATCGTCTAACATCATTGCGTCTGATAAATTGGTCTTCTTTGTCATAACGTTATATATGCTACAATAAAGCTTAAAGCTGACGCCACAATTAAATCATATCAACACCAAATTGATAGTCTGAATAAAATCATCCTGATCTTGAGCTGTGTTAGAAATTAACAGCTGCGCAAAAATATACCTAGTCTCCCTCTTTAAAAAACAAAAAGGAAAATCCCTCAAACACCATGAAGTGTAGACATGATAGGCTACTTTCCACACTTCCAGCAGCAAAGCTGTCAGTTAGGCCCATTATCTTTAACAGGGATCATTTCCTCCAACAAAAGAAATGTTGGCACTAATTAATGGTGCTATTAAGTGTCCGCAAATGATCAGTTTCTTTCTTATGAAGGGGTGGGATGAAATTTCGACTTCTTTCCACTCCTTTTTGAACAATCTTTTCATTGTCTGTTGTTGTTGCTTTCTTTTCTTTTTTAATGTTCAAAATAAACTTTCAAATCAAAATCAATCAAATTAATTAAACTTCCCGTCATGACTGGGCTGCATTTCTGTCAGCGGAGTCATTTTTCTCCGAACAGCTGATTGGCCAGTGGGTGGTGCGCTTATCAGATTCAACCCTGAACTTACTATTACTTACTCCAGAGCAGGATAGCCGTTTAGAGTAAGTTTCCATGGTGATCTACCCTGATAAGAACTGAACCCAGGGTTAACCCTGAAGCTACCTCGCTAAGACATTAATCCTGCTTCGTGATACAGGCCCCTGGTCACCTAAAGAAAGCCTGGCTATGTTAAACGTGCATTGTAGTACAGGCCGACCGGGAGAGAGCGAGTATCAGAGCGGAGACAGTGGAGTGACGGACCGCGGGAGAGAGAAAGGCAGGCGAGCAGTGACACGCATCCTGCGACTACAGTTGCTTTACCTGCGACAGCTGTTTTACTTTAACCTCCCCTTCCTCAATGCAGTTCCATCATGTACCGTGCCGAAAAAATAGGATTTATTATAAATCGTTAAGGGCATCTGTCAGACCCCCCCCCAAAAAAGAAAACTCCTCAGATCTATGCGAATCACACAAGTCATTCAAGTTCCCGTCAAAAAAGCGAGCATCGCCGAAAAGTGATCCCTGTTAAAAAAGTATATAGCCTAGTTATAGTTACTCGTTACTTTCCCCAAAAAGTAACTGAGTTAGTAACTGAGTTACTGCACTATAAAAGTAACTAATTACCTGGAAAAGTAACCAAGTGTTACTTTTTTATAAAATGCTCAAATATGTGAAATGCTTGGACACCCCCTTAATGGAAGAAAGAATAAATGAATGAATGAATGAAAGAAGTTGCATATAAGAGCCATTTTACTTTCATATTAACAGTGCTGGTATGCTGAACAAGATCTATATGATGAGTACATATGTCACACAGAATCTGAATCTGCACACTGCCTTTGAATCATCCCCCTTGAAGTTGAATCTTTTAATCCTCACTCTTTCTACAAATCTTTATTGTATTCTTACCATATATTTGATGGGTCGGTGCATCAAAAAAAAAAAAAAAAAAAAAAACTTATGCGAATGTTAGCTTACACTGGTGCTCAGTCAAGCAGTGAGACAGTGGATTAATGTTAGCTAGTTGTAGAGATAACGTTATTCCCATCACGGCTTATTACATTAAATCTAAATTTCAAAAATATTTCACATTCCAAGCTTCAAATCATAATAAATCACCAGAATGCCCTACAGAGCTGAGAATTTTTTCAGCACACCCATTGCACAACATTTTTCATCAAATGTTAACAAAATCTTTGACAGTACACCTAAAACAGCAGAATGATGGGACATTTTTTCAGACTTTACTGCTTTAAGCCTAAAATGACAAAAAAAAAAAACAGTTTTGCATATGTGATATTATTGCCTCAAGTTCATGAGAAACCAGCTGATTGATGTGTGATTTTTTTCAGTATTGTATCCCCAATGCCTAACAGTTGTGAATATTTTAAGTTCTGTGACCTCCCTTTCTCTGCCTTTTTTTCCTGGGGCTGATTTGGCTTCCTGGCCTTGGAGCTGGTGGGCAGGGTTGAAGAGATTATCAGGAAACTAACTGCACCTAGGTAGATCTCCTGTTTCTGCCCATCTGTTGTGAATTCTTGTGGTTTAGAAGTTGACATGCTTTATTCTGTGCTACTTTTCCAAATGAAAATGTCCAATCCCCTGTGACAAATCTGAAATATCCAGTATCTTAAATTCAAGTAAAATGAACCACCCCCCACAACAAATGCACATCTAGTTGCCCTTTTCAGGGCATACATAGGACAAGATAACATTCATCATATTCTTAATAATGGGAGGTTGTGGGTGGAGCATGTGTGACAGATAGTGGGCCAGGACCATCTCCCAGGCATCAATCAGATGAACATTCAGTCCTTTGAACATGAGTCTGAGCACCTTGTTGAACCGCAGTGAGAACCAGTCACTTTTTGTTTGTGCAAAATTAAGCGTCAGGCCTTGCGGGTTCCCGGTCCGGATGATGACCACTGTGCCGGGAGCCCTGTCCAGCAGCTGCACCACCGCCCTGCGGATGCTCTGCAGTCTCCGGATGTAGAGCTCCATGGGATAAGGGCCAAAGTGAGCCCAGGCACAAAAAAGTACAACAGTATTGGTGCCTCCAATTAAACCATCTATTTCATTTGCAATGTAACGAAGCTCCCTGGTTGGGACAGTGACAATACGGAGAGGAGGACCATGGAAGCGGTATGTTACCCTGATGTTGTTTGCATAGTCTAAGGCCATGTAAGGTCCAGCTCTCTTCGGACTGTGCAGGTCGAACTCCTTAAGATCTATAAGTATGACAGAGGAACAGATTAAGCTGCAGTGTGAACAAAATCAAATTGTTGCCAGAAATCCTGTGGCTTAATCAGCTACCTGGTAGTACTGCGTTGAGATATTCAAAAAACTGCCTGACGGTGGAGTCTCCATACATGTGGACCACCTTGCCTTTCAGACATGGACTGATGTCAGAGATGTTGAATTGGCGAACTGTGGGGCCATTTAATGATCGCCATGCACCCTGGTAGTAATAGCCAGAGGGTCCAGATGTCACAATGCTGCTTTTCAACTGTGGTTGATCTAAGAGGAAGTCAAAGGATATGGGTGGGTTTATTTTAATGACCAATATTCCATGAAAAGACCAAAACCAAGGTTTCTCCCTCCCCTTGACTGCTTGGGGTGCCATTTAGGTCAGTGCCAAACAAAATCTTCGTCAGGTGGTGAGCCAGTAGTTTTAAGTTACTGCCCAAAGGACTCAAGAGGTATAGAGCATCATAAAACACAGCACTGATCTCAAGAACACATATCCAAAAGCAAAATGCAAAGTATGAGCCAACAAATAGCAAAACACCACAACAGATAAAGTGTTGTAGTGGCCAACTTAAAACTTAACTTCAAAGACACTCAAAGTTATTAGCAGTAGGCAGGTTTCAATTCCTTACTCCTAATTCCTTAATGTACCGTTTCTATTCCTTACTCACAAAGTCACAAAAAGAGTCAGGTTGTCATTTTGCACATTTATTTTCCACGTTGCTTTTCATCCAGGTTATATTTCCATCCACATACATCCAAGCTTCTCTCAGATCCAACACATGAAAATATTCCTTGGGTGTTCCACGATATAGATGACAGTTAATATACATCCCATAACAATAGCATAACGGTATCATAACGGTCAAAAAACCTTTTTTACAACAAACCTAGCACCACTGCTAACACACGCTCTGACCTCAAACCTGCTCTCCTATATACCATGGTGTGCATACACAGTGCATAATTCAGGCCCTATGAAATAATGGGAAACTGGATGTTTAACACAAAACTAAGGCCATTCAAGAGTTTACCTTAACAGAACAAGTAATAATGGCAATAACAAAAGTATAAAAGCACACCATAAACCTACAACAAAAATCTTAACTATCTTAAACTCAATATTGGCTCCTACAAGTGTATTAATAGTTCAAATGAAGGGAACAAAACAGAGAAAGCAGTGCCTCTCCAGAAACCCCAAAATCTAGTCTGGGTTTTCAATTCCAATAAATCCCCCAAACAAAATATTTTCACTTCCAGTACTACAGTCCACAATGTTTTGACAATCATAAAAACATTATTAGACCTACATCCACAGACCTCACTTATTGGTCTTTGAAACTGCAAGAAACAATGATGCTGCAAACAAGAAAATGTGAAGACCTTTTTTTTTTTTTTTTTTAAATGTTATAACGTGTATCTGCTAGCTGCTAATAACAGTGGCTTAAGTTAAAATTAATCTAATCCTAGAGAAGGTTGTACAGTTGATGCATATTGTACACTGGTACATGCAAATAGCAAATGCTCTCTCCACACTTTGATGAGGGAACACACTGTGAGCTTTTAAGCTAAATGACTATCATGACTTTAAGCCTGGTGCTCAGATCCATGTTCCCAGTGCTCTCAAATTGGGCTGAATACAGCTTTCTACAGCTGTATACACCCAGATGATAGTGGTAAGCTGTTTACAAATACATCTGTTTTTCTGCCTGTTGGACTTTTATTGTCTGTAGCACATTCAGTTTTGAGTTGTTGTTTGGGCCCGAGCACCACACAGTGCAAGGAATTCTTCTTCTTCCTTTAAATGAATTGCCTTTTTGGGGGGCTTAACATACTTCAAAAGTCATGAAACTTTACACATATATGAGAACTGGTAAAAGGGTCACATGCTCGGGTGCCAAAAAATGGCTCAGTAGTGCCCCCTACAAAATTTTGACGAAACAAAGCTGCTTTCACCTAAATGCATGAAAATTGGTAGGCACATGTTACTTCCCAAGACGTACAAAAAAGCCTCTTGGAGCCATACTCTAAACCCAACAGGAAGTTGGCCATTATGAATTTACTGTGCAACTTTGGTGCATTTTTGGCCATTTCCAGGGGTCGCACTTCAACGAACTAGTCCTAGAGATTTTATCCGATCAACTTCAAAAGTTGGTCTGTCCAATCAAAAGCACTCAACCATGAAAAGTTATTACAGGCTTGAGTTTTTTGTCAGTCCGTGTGACAGTGGCAAGGCGTCAAACTTAGGTGTTTTGCCACAAAACAAGAAGTAGTTTATTACTCCAGCATACATGGTCCAATCTTCCCCAAACTTCACAGGATTGATGGCAGTCCGCCCTGAACACATCTACATCTCAATGATAGATAATAGTTATAGGTCCCCCGACTGGTAACAGGCATGACATGTTTTATACTTTGACGTACATCTCCTACAAAGTTGAACAGATCCACCTCAAATTATGGTGGACCTCAAAAAAGTCATAAGACTGTTGAGTTTTCATCAAACAGCATTGCCACGAGGGCAGGGCGAAGGTTAATGTTTCGCCAGAACACAAAAATTGGCAGTGTACTTCGTTCAATCTGCCTGAAACTTCACACGCTCTGTAATAGTCTAGACCTGGACATGTGATATGAGTTTCGTCAATGGTTGTGGCAAAATGGCTTGGCCACACCCTTTAAAGAACAGCCCCCGCGGCATGTTTCACCATAGTGCACGACAATTGGTACACATGAACCCATGGTTTAAGTTTGAGTTTAGTTTATTTACTTTATTAATCCCCTGAGGAGAAATTCAATGTTTTCACTTCTGCTTGTCAATTACACACAGGTCTGAAAGGCACACACATGCACAAACAGGACCTAACTATATTTTATATTTTAACAAACTCCTCCTACAGATTTAGCCAGATTGCCTTCAAACTTGGTTTGTGTGAGCTTGACTACTTTGTGATGAAAAATACTACGAGATCTACCCCTCTGCAGAACACTGAATTTTGATGTCTTGCCATTAAACACGAAATTGCTATTACTTTGAAGTAAATGGACCAATCTGCACCAAACTTCACATGATTCCCTAATAGTCCTGCCCTGAACACATGTATATGACAATTTTCCATGATAGTCATAGCGCCACTTAGTGGCAACAGGAAATACGTCTTTTCGGACACTTATCCTTTGATTTACCTGAAATTTACACTGTGGTCTATATTTGATGTGCAAAGACTTGATGTATTATTAGTGCATTCTATAGCGCCCTAATGTGGACTGAGGAAGTGGTACAACATGAAGGATATGCCATCTCACTCTTGCATGCGGTGACCGACTTTCACAGAAATGTCACAGAAACTGTCATGTCAGCCAGCGTCCTGCTAGCCACCCTGAGTTGTGCGAGGGCTCGTTCATCGCTGCTTGCAGCTTTAATCATTATTATCATTATTATTATTATTATTATTATTATTATTATTACAGGCAGTGATGGCAGTAGGAGAAATCATGCTTTACCTTTCTTTTTTGGCAACACAGTGACACTGGGAGGTCCTGAAGCCCTAATTTCAACTCTCAAGTTGACACCCCTGAAGAAAAGCACACACAATAAAACATCAGTGTTTTGAATATTCAGTATCTTACACACACTATGACATTAACAACATAAAAACAAGACTGGAGGTCAAAAATCTGAAATATTATTTTATTTCATTTTATCAAGTGAAAACAGCAAAGCTGCTAAAAATCTACTCTGTTAATTAAAGCTGCACTAATCAATATGTTTATGTAAACAATGGATTGAGTGAGCATGTGTGATGTGCAACTTGTCACTTGCATCATCCTCCAGCACATTGTTTTTTGATAGAGCAAGAGCTGCATGACCCTGACGCATAATTCATTTTATCATTTCAAGCAATTATGTATATCATATTGCCTACAATGGTTTAATTGTGCCTAATGTAGTTCACTTAAATAGTTCATCCTTCTGATTATGATTGATGATCCATAGCTGTTTTGGTGCCCCCTCCAGTACCTGATACCCTACACACAGCGCATGATGTGCAGGTACATTGCGCTGCTTCTGATCAACCACCTCCTTCTAAACGACAGACAAAGCTTGCAGCTGGCTGGTGAAAATAGAAGAGCATCTTGAAGCTAAATCAGATTTCCCCTCAGGAGTTAGTGGAGACCAAAGTAGAGCCAAAAAGAAAATGAATATTGGACTCACATTTGACATTATACCACCTCCAAAGGAATGCTAATGTTGCTCCACATGGACTGGATGTTGACAGGGAACTGTTTGCTAACACGTTTATCATAAAAATTTTATAAGGTGATAGTATGTCAATAGCTTTTGTGCTTTATCCAAATAGCAAAAAATAATTGTAGTTAGTAACATGTTTGGGTTCAGTCTTGCCAGGAGTTAAACTTCTGAAACACCCATAAAGGACATATACACTTGATGTACTGTATTAGAAGTCACATAAAATGTTAGTCCTGTCTTTCTGCTCCCTCACCTTTGAAAGAGCTTCGTCTCATTTCCCTTAATTATGTAGTTGACTCCTCCCATGACGTGGTTGATCCTGGCATTGCAGCTCAGGTTCTTTGGCTTGTAGCAGAACCAAGGGTCGCCTGTATGACGGTCAGTGAAGTTGCACAGCGGCTGCTGGGTTGGACGTAGGCAGATGTCACAGATGGTAATTTCAGAGAGTGAGCCTGAGCGGAAGAGGCTCTTGAAGAAAACCCTATCAGGTTGTTCTCTGTTTATCCTGTTCAGCACTGTGATAGCCTCATTAGGGTGAACCAGCATCACCTGATTGGATAGAGAACCAGAGTTTTCACTACGTCCAATCGCGTTCAGTCATATAAACAAAGACAAATTAAGTGGATACCGCTTAAAGCTCCACACTTTGACACATCTAAAAGATTTGCATCTACATAAACAAGACCTTCAGATGACAGTCTCTGGAAAATGGTTCATTCACTAAACCCCTCCCCCAAACTCACTCTGGACACAACCACCTCTGACTGACAGCCTCTCTTAGCTTTCTCAGTCTAACAAATAAACAACTCTTTTTAATGCCACAATGTAAACAAGAAAAAAAAAGTGATAAAAGGAACAATGAACTTCCCTTTTGTTCAAGCAGGCTTGGTAATATGACTCAAAAGTGATACATTTTGTGAAAGTTGGTCTACTGCCATGATTTAACAGCAAACACTGACAATCAGCATTAATATGGTATGATAGCCTATGGTCTGTCATATTGTTTGCACTTGGACAGCCATTCTTCCTAACACAAACGAACAGTTACTGCCACTTCTGACCAAGAGTTCCAACAGATCAGTGCTATACTCTGGCTCACGTGGTCTTAGCTCTTCAACTCAGGAGGTTCATGCTTCATGCTAAGTACTGTAGCTCACTGAACAAGTCTGTTGCGGAGTCGCGACTCTCACTCGGTCACCGGTGTGTGCAGAATACAGGGCTTAACTTTATTCTCAGAGAGGTTCTTTAAATCAGAAGTTAAGCAGGCTCTAATGCACAACTGCGTATGCACCATTAGCAGGATTTTGCATTGACTTCCACTTGTGAAACAAGTTAACTGGTTTCTCATTGAGCGTAATTTAAAAAAGGCCTCTCTCACAAATCTGACATCACTATCTGTCAAGCTTTGGATTTTTCCATAAGTTAAAGTGGTGTGCGTTAGGCTGTATCAAGAGAGACAGCTATTCTGCATTTAATGTTAGAGAGGGCTGTCTTTTTAGCCTTCCCAAAACCAAAAACACATAACGCTAATGACTATCTCATACTACATTATTTTGTCACGTTAACGACAAGCATACATACTGTATAGTATTTCACCAATATGTGGGAGCCTTCTGGTTGCTATGACCCCAGCCCCGCTGGTTATGTAAGACAGCATTATATGCACCATAGATGTCAGCCAACCAGAATTATGTTGGGATGAAATATCAATTTGGTCTTATTTTTTCTATCATTTCTGTAGGACTAACTCGCTCTACATTACAATACCAAAACACTGCTCTGTCTTTATGTTGACTGTTTGTCATGCAGCTTTAGCTTCCGTCTTTCAGTCCAATATCATGTATGTAGCTGTTAGGTGCTCATTTAAAAACTCCCTTTACAGGCTTGTGTTTTAAAACAAGTCCACCAGTAACAACAAAATCTCAGCTCCGTGAGTCGCTGTCTTCATCTAACTCATAGAGCTACTGAGCTAACTTAATTAGCTAGCTATCTACAGTTCATAAGAGCGGCAGTAGCTCAGTCCATAGGGACGTGGGTTGGGAACCGGAGGGTCGCCTGTTCAAGTCCCCGTCCAGACCAAAATATGGAGCGTGGACTGGTAACTGGATCCCCCCCCCCTCGAAGCGCCTGTCATGGGCAGCTCCACTCTGACATCTCTCCACTTAGTGCATGTATAGGTCCTGTTTGTGCATGTGTGTGTTTGGACCTGTGGGTAATTGACAACAGAGTGAAAAAATTGAATTTCCCGTCGGGGATTAATAAAGTATATAAAAATAAATTAAAATTAAATTAGTGACCATTTGCAGCTGACAAAATCTTCAATTAGTCGCTATACATAAGACCCTGGGGTCAGTTGCACTCCTTAAGTCTGACACTTAAGGTTTAGTTTTTCCTTAGTTGAGAAAATTACTTAAGGGTGTTGCACAGAATCTCTTCAAAGGTTTCCATAGTCAAGGAAAGACAGTTATTTACTGTACTGAAAGAGATTTTACAGCAGTAAAATTCTACTGTTTCTGTGGAGACCATTTGTTTACTTGAACGTGCACATATGATAGCCTAGGCTATCTGTTGTCACACCTAAGTATCCTATTACAAAGTTGGCCTGATTGTAAAACACATAGCAGAGGATAAGAAGACGGGAAAACCAGATTGGTTAGAGGAAGAAAAAAAAACATACTTAGAGAGAAATTCAATAAAACAAAAAACATATTGACGAGTAAATTTGATTAAAAAAAAACAGCAAACATGAAGCAATGAATGTGGGAGGATATTGCAACATTTGGGCAGGAACTTCACCACCGTGTTCAACAGACTGGTGAGGGCGTTTGAAACCCGGTGAATGACGCAGCACAAGTTTGACTTGTGTACATGAAATATCTCACCAATAAGTGATTGGTGTTGCATAAAACTGTAGAGAAATCATTATTGTAAATGGGCTGGAAGAGCGCAGCCTCGGAAAATCTAGTGATCCAGCTCCAGGCGTTGAGACAAATCATAGTGCAAAATGAATTGCTCATCAAAAAGGGTGTCCATCGGGTTCTCCCTGTCGTGGGACATTCTTCTCTGGATGCCATAGATTTTAAACCTTAACTCAGATTTACAGGAAAACCTTTACTTGAGCTGCTTTGTGCAACCAGCCATAGCTTTTTTCTAACATGAAAACGTATCATTGTCTCTAAAATTAGGTTGCTAAATCTACCACTGTTATCATTAACAATGGCACATGTGCCATGCAAGACGTGAAAGTTAACAGGCAAAGCAACAGTAACAGTAAATAGGGTGGGCGGAGCTTAGTGACCAATCATTTAGAAGACAGATAGAAAACACCATCAATACAACCACATTTAACATGACAGGCTTTAGCATCACCTTAACCTGCGCGTCTCCTTCCCAGGGTAAAGAGAACACAGCAGAGTAGCTCCCATTGAGATGATCCACCACTTGCCCAGCTACACCTGCAACAAGCTTCATGTTGTGCAGTCGGGCAAGTAAGAGGTCCCCCCCATACCTCTTGGGACGACCATGGAAGTCAGACATTTCTATCATAACCTCCAGCTGATCCCCTACATGCCACTGTCCTCCTCCCCTCCTTGGGAGAATGGTGAAGGTGCTGTGAGCTGGATCACTGGTCTGCTCCAGGGAAACAGGAGCTGGCAAAGGTGGAGTTTCAGGCCAAGCAATGGAGTCTAGTAGGAGGCGTTCCTCCAGAGCGTCCTCAGGGGAGAGTGGCTGGAAGGTGCAGAAGCTGTGATTCACTTCTGGGTCAGTGGAAATGTTCGTGATGTTGGTGGTGGAGTGTATTTTATGCTGAAACTGCTGGGGGGTCAAGAGAGAGATGGTGACAAAAATGCATCAAACAAATGCACTAAAAGCAAATTAACTAAACAAACTGGCATCTTTACCCGGTTCCTATCCTCCACACTTAGACTTATTTTCATTGTGCCAATGGTGGCTTGGAAAAACCCCCCTAACTGTGTCACACGGGCAGAAGGGAAGGCGGCTCCAGCTCGGCCTCTTTCCCCGTTCACCCTTCTCCCCATCTCCACACTTAGACTTTTTTTTCACCCTGCCAACAGTGGAGCTTATATCCATTGTGCCGATGGTGGCTCGGAAAACCGCCCCTAACTGTGTCACACAGGCAGAAGGGAAGGCGGCCGGAGCTCAGCCGGTCCCCTTCTCCACACTTTGACTTATTTTATCCTAGGCTACTTGGTTCTATTTCTCCCTCTCTGGGAGCCTGAGCTCACCGCGCAGCAGCCCACCGCATCCATCCATCCATCCATCCATCCATCTACCCCTCCCTCCGTCACTCGCGGACAGAATGGTTTTATAGTAAGGGGAGGAGTAAAGGGAGGAGGGCAGGCTTTAGCGTGGACGGTTAGTGATGTCATTCACCTCAAAAAAGAATCATTCGCCTCCAATGTAATGTAATGTAAATTCAAATGTAGTAACCAGGTTTCAAGCTGTAGAGGACACTCCATACCACATTTTTAAAATAAAATGTAGATTTTCAACAGTTTGCACTAAACTGTCAAGATTTTGAGCAGGATCAGTCAGTAACACTACAACCAGAAACAATGATTATCAGCTGAAAAAAATTGTTTTAGGGTTTAGTTACTTTTTAAGGGTTCTCACCTCCAGGACCTCCACGTTATGTAGCCCAAAGATTAAGGCAGCCACAGCCAGAAAGAGGAAGATGACACTGAACTCCCTTCTTGTACAAGCTGTGGTCTTCATGATAGTCTTCAGCTATGACTGCAGCACTACAACCACTTCCTCTGGCACTGGATCAAAAATAAAACAAAAAACAACAACAGGGTGACAACACCTTTGATGCTACAGAATATTACCGCTATTGTTACTAAAAGCAAAGACAGAAAAATACATATACCTGCTGGCGACCACAAGTACCATGTCAAAAGGTGTACAATGTATCCTCAATGTAACAGTCTGCTTCTATCCCTCACCTGCTCCTGGTAAATTTCCATTCACCTGCACAGGGTTCACTTACGTCAGAGTAATGAACCCAACTACTACTGACCTCCACGTCCCAAGTGAAACTGGGCTATGAGACTTTCACCCACTAGGTGACAGTGAGGACAGCTATTCCATAGTGGAAGCTAAAGGAAGCCACTCAACAGAAATTTCCAGATGTTTTTGTGCCCACTGCCATCAGACTGTACAACAGCGGTTTGGCTTAGCTACATCTAGCACTGAACGGACCCATCTTGCATTTGTCCAATAATGACACTTTATCTGCCACCTGTCACTTTATTCCATTCAACACTTTGTCTGCCATTTTTAGTCACTTTATTCATCTGATGTAGCAATTTTATTTTATCTTTTATGTATCTATTATCATTAATCATATTCTGTCCTTTTGATTTTGTCTTGTGCTGCTGTGATACGTGAATTTCCCCCCTGGGGATCAATAAAGTATATCTTATCTTATGTTAATCCCAGTCAGGTAGCACTTTCTGTCGAACGGAGACAAAAGCTTGAAGCTTTGCTGCTGACTTACAGTGATGTTTTTAGTGCTCATGACCAAGACTATGGACGCACTAACATTGTACAACACAGCATAAACACAGCAGATGCTTGCCACATCAAACAGAGCGTATACAGAACCTCACCAAACATCAGAGAAGAGATAGACGGGTCCAGCAGCTCCTTGCCCAGGACCTCACTGAGGAAAGCTGCAGTCCCTGGTCTTCCTCTGTCGTTTTCTTGAGAAAAAAAGATGGCAGCTACAGATTCCGCATAGATTACCAAAAGCTGAATGCAATCACCATCAAAGACTGATACCCCCTGCCACGCCCTGCAGATGCTCTTTACAGCCTATCAGATGCATGCTGGCTCAGCACGATGGACTTATTAAGTGGATATTGGCAGGATGAGCTCCAGCCACAGGGCAAGGAGAAAACAGCATTCATCACTGGCAGTGCTTTCTACCAGTTCAAGGTTATGCCCATGGGACTGATCAACGCCCCACCAACATTGCAACAGTTGATGAAGCTGGTGCTACGTGGCCTGCACTGGAAGGACTGTTTGATTCACCTAGATGATGTCCTTGTGTTCAGCTGGTTCACACTGATGCTTCACAGGATGGCATTGGCTCTTTGCTGGCTCAACATCAAGACAACAAAGAACGTGTTATTGCCTATGTGAGCCACACACCTAGGCCTCCTGAAAGAAAATAGTCTACCTTTGACCATGAGCTCTGGGCAGTTGTTAGGTCGGGGAGGCATTTTAAACACTTCCTCTCTGGCAGCCTATTCACAGTGAACACAGATCATAAGCTTCTCTTGAGCCTGAGAAAAGCACCAGTTGATAACAACCCCACTGGCAGACGTAGTTGGTGGGAACTCGAGCTGGATGTGTTCGACTACAACCTATTGTGCAGAGAAGGTAAACAGCATGCCAGTTCTCCACAGGCATGACAAGGTATGTCTGACATCAGACACACACTGTCAGTTGCCTGGGAAAAGTTGCAGGAACAACAAAAGGAGGATGAATGAATCAGCACAATTATTGCATGACTAGAGAACATTGCTCATAGACTATCAATAGGTCACCTAAAACATTCCACCAAAACTGTGGAACGCCCTGCCCATGTGTATAAGACAGGCAACCTGTGTGGGCATTTTTAAAAAAGAACTTAAAACGCACCTCTTTCAGAAGGCTTTTAGCTAACTCATTTTTATCTTTTATCCCTCAAACATGTTTTACTAATTTTCTCTTTATTTTATTGTATTTTTTTCC
The DNA here is from genome assembly GCF_011397635.1 of Epinephelus fuscoguttatus. NCBI lineage: Eukaryota > Metazoa > Chordata > Actinopteri > Perciformes > Serranidae > Epinephelus > Epinephelus fuscoguttatus. The sequence continues at coordinate 29,563,128 of NC_064773.1, read as the reverse complement.
GTTTTTAATATACTGATTTCTTCTCATTTGTTTTATTGTATTTTATCTGTTTTTATTTTGCTGTGTCTACTATAATATTGTTGTTACTATTTGTTTTGAAGCTTCAAATGTGAAGCACTTTGAGCTGCATTTTATGTATGAAAGGTGCTATACAAATAAAGTTATTATTATTATTATTATTCCTCCCCCACACTGAGGAAACTGGCACGAGTATCCCAAACTGATCATTGACATGGAATCCTCTGCAGGAAAGGCAGTCATATAATAAAATATTAAATCAAGGCAGCTTAGAAGTTCCTTTGCTAAATTCAGATGTGGAGTTGCTCCTTTAGCCATAGAAATTGACAGATAGACAAACACTCCAGCTGACAGATGTTACTGTACTCTATGCAATAATGGTTCTATTGAATCGGAAGCCCATGTTCTTTTACACTGTGACCTCTGTGCAGACATTCGTTCAGAACTATTTTGTAACCTCTCCAAGTATCTTGTTAATTTTAAGGATTTTGATCATACAAATAAATTGTGTGTAATTTTATCTGGTAAACACTGCATTAATGAATGTGCCAAAGCCTGCCACCTCATTTTTAACAGAAGACAGTCTTTTATGAGTTCCAGTACATAACAAAATGGTTCTTGTGTTTTTGTTTTATGGTAACATAGTGTACATTTTTAATTTCTTTTTGTCTCTTTAGTATGTGTCTCACAACTCCTTTGGAGTGGTCCTCAGCACTTTTAATTTTTATCAAGGGGGAGGGATGTAATGGGTATTGAATACCGTAACTTATGTATTCTTCTGTACCCCTATGTACTTGGTATTGTTATTGTGTGTTGTGGAGTGACACTTAAATAAAGGTTATCTATCTATCTATCTATCTAGCTATCTATCAAAGTTCTCACACATGTGCAAACTTTCAGGTTGTTCTGCCTACAACTCTCATTGCCACAGCTTTGTCAGGTTTGCATGGAAATCAGCTCAGTGGTCACCTGAGTGCAGAACGCACACTGCAAAGAGCCAGACGCATCTGTTATTGGCCATGCATGACTTGTGATATTCGTAAGTTTTGTACTGAGTGCTTGCCATGTCAAACATGGGGTTCCCAAATCCCACATCAAAGAGCCCCACGACAGTCAATCCATGCAGAGAGGCCATTAAGGAAAATTGCTGCAGACATCACTGAGCTACAGTGTTTGTGCATTTCTGACCTGTAGTGACAAAATGAGGAGCTACACATAGACTTTTGTCGGATATGGACATGGTAGAGTTTTGGCTAGTTGTGCTACAAATGAATCCTAACGCTCCTGTCTGTACACAGACCTGCTGGTCTCCAGTGACCACAGGGATGACTACTACATGTCACAGAGGAGATGAAATCTGTAGTTTATTTTCGTAAAAAAAAAAACTGCTGTTCCAAGAGTAAATTTACCTGCTGCAGACGAGTGAATGTAGGCTAATGTTATTAGCTAAAGTTATTACGTTTACATTGCATAGCGTTACACATGAAAGCACAGCAGGATAACAGCAAAAACAATCAATCAATACACATTTAGGAGGCTCAAAATATCAACTGATTCAGCACTGATTATAACAAATCTATATGGATTGATTATCCATTTTCATCAGCTCAAATTCAAGAAACTAACAAGCTGACACTATCTGTGCCACAGTGTGTGTGCATGGTGGAAAAATATATTTATGCTCCGGTATTAAACGACTTAAAAAAAATGTTTTTATTATATTTTAAGCCTACATTTGCCCTTCCTATACATCAAGGAGATACCTACGGCAAGAAGTGACCACGTTAATGTTAGTTTTTGTACGAGCTTCTATACACGGTCATTTCTGATCAAAATAAACATCTGTTATTCCCACAGCAGGGAAATTTGTGGTGTTCCAGCAGCAAAGTGTCCAGGTTGAAAAATGCCATGGACACCATTTTATGCTTCATTGATGCTATGAAAGTATAATATAATCCATCTGTTATCAGCATGACTATAAGTCATACCCCACACCTGATTCCATCCACCTCCTTACACCCTTGCACCCAGCATTGTAGTCCATAAACTACAGTCAGATAGAGGTATTAGCCTAAAACTAGATTAGTTTAGCTACATATAGACAGGCCCATCATTTAGGTTGAAAAACCTTTTAAAAAACAGTCTTTCCTTGTTCCATAGCAATCCCTGATGACATGATTTAAATACTGACATGACTGAAATGAAATGGTGACAAAAATAAAGTGATAAAGTGTATTTTTATTTTACTTCATTCTGTTGACACTTTTATTATTCTGTTTACAATGTTGACAGGACTGAAATGAAATACTGATCAAAATAAGTATTATCATCAGTTAGTTGCATGTTGTTATTGTGTTGTATTTGTATTAAACTGTTCAACTGAAATGCCCTTTAGTGCCAAAATATATTTTTTATTGTACAGCCCATCCTTCTACACTGACTTACATGATTGATTTTTGTTAACCCTTAGATGCATGACCTACCAATACCTACACTCTTCCATAAGCAGGGTCAAAATGACCCCAATTAGAATCAATGTGTTTTATGTGATAAACTTAAGCAATTTCTTTAATTTTGGTTAAAGATGATGACTGGTATTATATTTTGGTCAACAAAAGAATGATTTCATGTTTGACATGTTCATTTATCACTTTTATTAACATTTTAACAACTAATGACATCACTGAATAATCAATAGTAGTATAATAGGCTACCTAACTGGTTAGATTTTATTACAAGCAAGCTATAAATATCATAGTAAGTCTGCTTATCTCTACACAACAAATGCAGCTAACTACACACACACACACACACACACACACACACACACACACACACTTAATAATGACATCATTGAATAATCAATAATAGCATAATAGGCTGCCTAACATGCATGCACGCCCCCCATGAGAAAATAAGTTCATATTTTATAACATCATATGTAGTCTATTCCAAGATATAAAACGAATATAATACTAACATGTATGTTGCTGTATAAAAATCCTCCTGGGTGGTGAGACTGCTGGCATTACATGTGTAAGTGCAACAGTAAATGTATACCTGACAGTCACAGTTGATATGAATCAAAGATTCTTAGGTCTAACCCTTGATATTCCATAGGAAATGCTTGGGGTCATTTTTGACCCCACTTATGGAAGAGTGAGGTAGTGACACACAAACAACAATTTCTTAAAATGTGTATGATTTTTTTTTTTAAATGCAAATGGCCTCTTGTCAAAAACATGTTTTATGAGGAATACCTGGAATATAAAATGATAAAAACTTTAAATTCCATAGATATTGAAGAAAAACAAGCCCTGGGGTCATTTTTGACCCCACTTATGCATCTAAGGGTTAAATAAAAGGTTTTGCATTTACTACATAGTGAAGAAGCCTGTCTTTTAATTTAAAAATCACTGTTACACCGCCTCGAGCAGTCCGTGGGCATTACAGACTCCGCCCTCAGCTGGTTCAGGTCTTATCTGACAGATCAGACTTTTTCTGTGCAGTCAGGTCATTTTTCCTCTGCTGCAGCCCCACTGACCCGCGGAGTCCCCCAAGGCTCCAACTTGGGCCCTGTTCTTTTCTTGTTGTATATGCTGCCCCTAGGTGATGTTTTTAGAAAGCACAAGATTTCATTCCATTGTTTTGCTGACGACGTCCAGATTTACCTGCCACGAAGGTCTTTAAGCAAGGACACAATGCAACCTCTACTGGACTGTTTGAGTGATGTCAAATCTTTGTTTATCTCTAATTTCTTAAATTGTAATGAGTCCAAGACAGAGGTTATCCTGTTTGGAGGCCACATGTCCCCACGCAGCTCCACAGATTTCCTGGGCCCCCTGAACCCCAACATTCGTTCCACTGTAAAGAATGGCCTGTGATTGTATTACCTTTCTCCTTCAGCAGCTCTCTCCACCTGGGAAAGGCAACCCCAATGCTGACCCTTGTTTTTTTAATTCGCCGGTCACGCTGCCTTTTTGATTCCCTTTTGCACTTTCTTAGCGACGAGGATTCCGCCTCCCGTGATGCTGCATAATACATGATCCTGCATTATGCTCAAAGAGTGGGACTTTGTTATGCGGCCACTAACAGCTGTTAGCGGCGCAGTAATGCGAGGAGAGGGATGAGGTGTGTGAGGTTGAGCCACTTGTCAGTTGTCAAAGGACAAGACGTGATTGGTTTGTTTCAATTTACATCCGCCCCAACAGTCCTACGTTGTAAACACAGCCAGCATGGTGAGGAGGGGGTTTGTCAACTCGCGTTGCGTGTGTCTGTGTAGGAGCCTGAATGAATACTCCATGAAGTATCGGATGACATGGTTTCATCAGTGTTATCATAGCTTTTTGGTACACAGCGGCTACAGTTGTTGCAATACGTGTTTGAAACAGTGAGGCGCTAGAGTGCGCCATCTGTTTGAATGCAATATATGATTTCAGCGTTAGATGGGAGAAATTCCTACACACTGTGGCTTTAAAAGCCTCCCGTTGTTGGATACGACATGAAACTACTCCAGTTAGCTCAACCCAGTACAAGATCGTAGGATTAGTCTGATAATATCCGTTTTCTCCTCCAAAAACAGTCCAAAACTGCACTGATTTCAGCACTAGAGAGGAGCTATCTGTTGCCAGATCTCACGAGAGTGTGTTGTTGAGACAGAGACAGGTCTTGAGCAAAGTAAATTTTCTCCTGATTAGTCCATCTGAAATTTGCCATTTTGGTGTCGGAATGTTCTGAAGATATGTGGCTTGTGATAAGTGGGTCCAACATTTGCTTCTGTGACTATGGGGCGAAAGAATCGGCCATAATCTGTAATCAAGTTCATTTCTCCCACTGAAGTCAATGGACTCAGGACCTGCTGTTGGTCGCGAACCCCACATGACAATGATACAGGAAACTGGCTTCACGTCACCAGCTTTTCCTGTAAATTATATTCTTTAAATTGAAAAGTTTCACAGCATTTTTTTTTAGCTTGGTGCTTTTATTTTGACGGAAAGGCGCATCCATCGAATTGCGGATCCTGTCTCTCTCGGCCTGGTTCCGGTTCCTTACCAAAACGGCCACAGACTACATGAAACTGACTCGCAGTGGACCGTCTTGGTTTATCCACCGTCTTTGGTTGGGCATGAAGTTACAAGCACAATGGCAGACGGACAAAGTTTGGAGACAAGTGAAAAACGGCCTAGCAAAAGAAAACGAGCTCCTCTGTCTGAGGAGGCAAAGAAAAGCAAAAAGGAGAGTGATAAAAGAAGAGGAAAAACAAGAGTAATCCTCAGTCAGGCGTTCAAGAGATGGAGGGAGCTCCGTGACCAAAGGATTCAAAACCGATGTCCAGCTAGCTTTCTTTCTAATGGATCAGTAAGAAACACGGCTAAATGTTAGCTAGATGAGAGAGGACTGTACTGTACTGGCTGCTAGTTAATTTCTGCCTGCCTGGCATCTTTCTGCCTCGTCATGAAGAGGCAAAAGCCCTCTGGGACGCAGTACAAAAAAAAAAAAAAAAAAAAAAAAGAAGAGGAGGAGAAACGTGAACGAGACCGAGGTAATGATGTGATATGAAGAAACACTTCATTTAAAATGGTAGAAACACAACGTAAGTTACAGTTAGTTTTGCACTTGCAAGCTAACGTCAGCTCATTAGCTGCTAGTTAATGTCAGTTAATGTTGCTCCCATCTTAGAGAAAGTTGGAAAGAAAGACTCAAAGTGTTTGGGGGAATTAATAAGCAACATAATTGAATATATTGGCCTATCTTTTCTTTTAATGTTTAGTGTGCTGCTGCACAAACCACTCACTGTTTACCAACCAGGCATATATTCATATAGCCTACTGTATATTTATGTTTTCCAATTTTCAGATTTGTGCAATTTGTGATGTTACAGTTGCATGTTTTATATTTTGACTGTTTGCTGTGTTTAAAATGTCATTAGATCAAGGCAGGCTGTAATGTTAGGTGCTATTATGTTTATGCCATGATGGTTTCACAACCAACAGCTATTTGATTAATATATTGTAAAAGCCCAGTTTGTCAAATATACATATGTCCTCTTTTTAGATGCACTTCTGAAGTGTTTGTCCCCAACCTCTGCAAATCCTGGGCATACTAATGTAACTGCAGCCACCTCATCCACCTCAGCACCAAGTGATGCAGCCTCAAGTGCATCTCCCTCCCACACACAAACTGCCAGTGGAGAAATAAGATCACATTCTCCGATCCCCTCTACCTCAGTGCAGCCTGCCAGTGGAGAAACAGGTTATTTTAGAGAATGTAGACTGTTAAGAGATTAACAAGTTTTTTTTAATTTATTGTGAACTGTAAGTTAATATAACTTAAGTAATGTTCATGTTCTTTATTGCAATGCAATATTTGTTTAATAATTAATAAAACCCAGACATTTTTTCAGGAAGTTTTTGAAATGTTTCTTTAGTAGTTTTTGAAAACCGAGATTTGAACTGAACTGTGAGTCGGGGCAGGGGGGGTTCTTGCCTATAGTGCCAAATTGGTCAGGCACGGCCCTGCCCCTCTGTACCTCTCTGAGCTCCTTTTGCGCCACACCCCAACCAGAACCTTAAGGTCTTCGGACCAACTACTGTTGGTGGTGCCAAAAACCAGACTAAAGTCTTGAGGTGACAGAGCCTTCGCAGCGGCTGCCCCCAGGCTCTGGAACAGCCTCCCCCTTCACATTCGATCTTCCCAGTCCCTAGAGACTTTTAAATCCTCCCTAAAAACCTTTCTCTTACACCTGGTGTATCATTCAGCCTGAGCACGATGATCTTTTTTTTTTTTTCTTAAATTGCTTTTTTTAATGTTTGCTCTGTTTTCTTATCGTTGTTTTCTACATCTATTCTATTTTTATTATTGATTTGATTATTGTTTTAACTCTGTACCCACCTATGTGCAGCACTGCCGTTGTATTAGATGTGCTCTAGAAATAAATCCTGACTTGACTTGTTCCACTTCACTAAACAAGCAGTCCCAGTGTGAGAGAGTCATTGTCTGTTTGAAGGTGTTTGAAACACAAATAAAGGAAAATATGTGGAAACATATACAGTACACAGTTATGTTTCAGAAGCAGCAGATTTTCTCTGAGCCACCAGTCGCTAAAGGTAAAACAGAACTTAAATTATGTGCTGGCAAAGATTCAGGATTCAAGATTAACTTTATTGTTACCGTGTTTGAAAAATTTAATTCGAATACTTGATTTTATTATGCCAAATACAGCTTAAAGGAAATTGCAAAATTGTACTTAAGTAAAGTACTAGCAGCTAAAATAGTAAGCATGAAGTGCAGCAAAAGGTACTTCAAGTATCAAAGGTAAAAGTAATCATTATATGTAATGTTCTTTTCATTCAACAATAATTTCAAAGGTATAATAACAAGTTACTTAACAGATTCAGATTAATACAAAATATAATCATCAAATAAATAATGATGTCTTACTACAGGTAAAGTATATAAAGTATTAAAGTTATGGAAAATGAAACTCTAAATATACTTAGTTTTAAGCAAATCATGTGTCTTACCTTGGCAGAGGTTCACTCGGTGAGAGCACAGTAATGTCCTGTCATACGTTTCTGTCAGGATGTCTCACATGTTGTTTTTGCCTTATCTTTTGAAACACTCCCATGTGCCAAAAGAGCTGCCCCAGTAGGGTCAGTTTCTTTGACAGACATTGCCTGCAACAGGTTCCAAAAGTTGGAACAGGGGCAACAAAAGATTGAGAAAGTTGTGGAATGTTTGAAAGGTTCCATGAGTGAACAGCTTCAGTGATAACAGATTGGGTATGAAACACAGGGTTCACCATTTTGTGAAAAACTGTCTGGGCAGAATGTCCAACAGTTTGCCATATAAAACCAACCAAATAAAGTCTAATATTCCGCATCATGTAACATTTGCCTTTGGTGAAACCATTTTAATGATTTCTGTTTATAATAAGGATAGTCATCCAAATGAAAAGGACAGCCAGCAGTGTTTTATGGAGCAGAAAAATAACTGTAAAGAAATTTGCTGGCATCTAGTCAAATGTAATAAAACAAATAAGTGTTGGCAGTCACAAAAATAATAAGGAGAGTTGGTGGCGTGCCATAAAATTCTTGAACCCATCTCAACCTAAAAGAATAGAATTAAATCTACTATATTGAACTACACAGCATAATTTAGTCTTTGCTGGCCTACTGAATCCTATAATTTCCTGCACGCACTACCTGAAAAAACCTTCTTTCTCCAGTTATTGGGAACAGGAATGTTATTTCTTTACATTTCGAATGCCAGTTATGGCATTTCTTTGGAGTAAGGCAAAGGAACAAGCCGACCATTTTGATGTGGTCTGTGAGCTCCTTCTCTACAGCACCTCCTCTGTGTAGACCCTCCTCCACTGTACCTCGCTGTTTTTAATTTATTGACCTCCTTTCTTTTGATGTCCCTCTGCAGTGTTGACCTCTCAATATTTTTGTCTTTTGCCACTGTTATGATTTTCCACCCTTTGTATAATTGACTGCTGTCTCCATGAGCCTAGAAACGGGGTGGGTCAACTTACCCACTGGCTCATGTTACCCCACTCTCCCCTATGTCATATACCCACTAAGAAAGCTCCAGTCTTTCTGTTTAGCCTTATTCGTAGGGATACATAACACTTTACGTACCAATTGTTTTCACAAATACACAGAAGAGAGGTACATTAAAATGAGTTTTGCAAAGGCAGAGTTCAACGTGGACAATGTTGAGCTGAGTACTTAGATGAAATGAGTGTTCAGTACTTTTTACAAGTATGAGTATCTCTGAGTAAAATGTGTTGGGATCTTAACCTTAACATGAGCCTGACCTCGTAACAGATCTCCAATCAAAGTATGAAAATGGCTATCAGAAATAATTGATAATAATAATTATTAATTATGTTAAATAATGTGACTTAATTTACATTAAATCACCCCGTGGAGCACCATTCCTGAAAAGGGAACAATGATAGCCAGTCAGTGATATCAGTCTCATGAAATACACTAAACTATCAATTTGGAACCTATGATTAATAATTAAAATAATAACCTTAACCAAAATGACCATATTAATAGTAAAGGCTGAAGGATTTCAGGGTTCTTGACATAGCAGAGGATGACTCTTCATTCACTCTTGTGCAATATTAAACAAACAGCAGGTATGATTCCAAATATATTTATTCATAAAGACAACAAAGCAACAAAACACACAAATTCTATGTAACTAACAATACACACCCATGCTTGTATTGTTAGTTACTTAGAATTTGTGTGTGTGTGTGTGTGTGTGTGTGTGTGTGTGTGTGAGAGAGAGAGAGAGAGAGAGAGAGCGAGACAAAAGGGTGGGTGTGTCGTGTGTGAAACAAAGGCTGCCTGGCCTACAAAACAAAATGGCTGACAACAAAGTTTAGAGTTCAGAGTTTAGAGGTTTTTTTATTTGCACAAAGGACTACAAGGGGATGTCGGGTTGATGGGGGACAGGGCACCGATGTGGCAGGCCTTGGGTATAATAGCTTAAAAAGGATTCAAATTTTGAATAAGTCATCAACCATCTAAGTAAATCTTATGTAGCACCTTTCACAGTTCGAAGTCACAAAGTGCTTTACAATAAAAATACAAACAGTTAAATAAATAAAAAATACAGCAAGTACAAACAGAGAGATACAGTGCAACAGAAACAACAATCTATATACAATCTATATAATTATTTACGATTGTCCAAACGGCAGCCTAAAAAGGTGTGTCTTCAATTGCACCTTAAAAATATGGACAGAGGCTAAGGATCTCAGGGAGTTCCAAAGCTTTGGGGCCATGGACTGAAAAGCTCGGTCACCTCAAGTTTTCAGCCTCGTCTGAGGCACAACCAGCAGTCCCTGGTTAGAAGACCTCAGTGACCGGCTGGTGACATAAGGGTTGAGGAGCTCGCAAATGTAAGCAGGGGCTACTATGTAGAGGGCTCTGTATGTCAGGACCAGGACCTTGAATTGGAATATAAAGTGTGCAGGGATGCCGGGATGGGGGTGATATGGCAAGACATATGTGACCGAGTGAGCAACCTGGCAGCAGCATTCTGGACAAGTTGTAAACGGTCCAGAGATGTTTTACTGAGGCAGGTGGACAGTGAATTGCAATAGTCAAGCTGGGATGAAATAAATGCATGGATAGCCATTTCCAGTTCTGAGTGTGAGACGATGGACCTGAGTTTGCAAGGTTTCTGAGGTGGAAGAAGCATGAGCGCGACAGAGAATTAACATGTTTGTCAAACAGCATGTTTTGGTCAAAAATTACCCCAAGGTTCCTTAGGTCAGACCTGATGTTATGTACTAGTGACCCCATGTGGTTGACCACCTTAGAGACTGTAGAGTCATCAGCAGTAATGAGAACCTCGGTCTTGTCTGCGTTTGGTTGGAGGAAATTGTTGGCCATCCAGTTCTTGATAGCAGACTCTCTCTGAGGACACAGTTTTGCTGTCTCCTACGATCTCAACCAAGTGGGAGTGGGGAAAAGCCCCTCACTTCGAAACAGAAGTGGATCTTGAGAAACCTGGATTTCCTCAAACCATTAGTGATCCCCCATAACACTGAGACTAGCTTTGTTGTATCATCTGTGGTGCAGTGAATCCGTTTCACCCAAGCCACTACTAGAGGAGATGACACAATGCTGATTAAGCTGATCGGCTCCTCTAACGTCTCGCGTTATTTTTCAATATATATCATTTTTAGTTTGCGTGTCATCCGGCGACATTCCCGCGCTGGCGCACAGGAGATGCTTCCTCACAACAAGAAGGGAGGGGGAGGAAGAGCGGAGAGTGGCATAGCAAGAGGTAGAGCGCAGGTAGAAAGAGAAAGCAACATGGCAGAGAAGCGGCCGAGACACAGTTCAGAAGTGGATCTTACCACAAAGAAAAAGCCTGGACGTTCGGCTGAAGGTCTATTAGCAAAGAAGGAAAGTGACCGACGGAGAAGGCAAACAAGGATTTGTATTGGCGTCGCTTTTCCTCAGTGGAGAGCCCTGAAGGAAGAAATTGGGCTGAGGGCAGACATGGATGTTGCCTTGCTGCTGTTGGATAAGTAAGTGACTTGGTTTATAATTATATTATGAGTAGTATGTGTTGCTGTTACATGTACTGGACCTAGTACTTTATTATTTTCTTGGAAATGGTGCTATGAACGTAATGTAATGTTAGCAGCCTGGTGTTCGCCACGTTGTGTAAGTTAGCATTGTGCACACGGTGTGGAGCGAGTGTTACTCTGTTTACACGGTGTGTGGCGACTGGCGAGTGTTACTCTGTTTACACGGTGTGTGGCGACTGGCGAGTGTTACTCTGTGTAGTGTGTGGCGACTGTTACTCTGTGTACATGGAAGTGCCGCCGGCTTATTAGTTGTAATAACGCATTATCCGCTGGGAGGCGACAGAAGTTATGCACTATAGCTTTAATATAAGTAATAATAATAACAACAACAATAATAACTAGTCCATACCCATTGGTAGCTTTGTCACCTTCTACCTATGTCAATCCTCAATGCCTTTGTGCAATTTCACATAGATTGACCCATCAGTGAGTAGAAAAACGTGGGACAGACAGAATGACACACTGACAGTTTCCGTGATTATGTACAGCATACCATACCATGACTTAGTCATACAAAAAATTAGAGAAAGAAAACCAACATTCGGCCACAGGGGGAGCCACAGCGATCGGTCGCGTTCTAGCCATTTTTAAGCATTTTTCTGTTGTTATAGCGCCACCCAGTTGCCAATTAGAGTTAAATTTCTCCAGTCACCTTGAGGCGTCCTGTTCTACATATCTACCAAGTTTAGTAAAAATCAATATGGCGGTTAGGCCTAGATAAGAAATTAGCTCCCTAGCGCCCTCATTTTGTTTGATGGGGTCAATAATGGAGGGGTCCTCTCAGATTATGTGTGGTCATATGCCTACAAAGTTGCGTGGTGATCGGTGAAACCCTTGAGATGTTATACACCTTTATGTGATGAGCCACGCCCTCTGCAATATTCTTTGCCTTACAGAAACTCAGTTTTAGTAAGTTTCCCAACTTATGCCAAGAGGGAACTTTAGATATTGGTCCCTAGATTATGTTCACCCAGTTTCATGCAGATCAGTCAAACTTCCTAGGAAGAGATCGATTTGAAGTGTTTTTCAAAAAAATCAAAATGGCGGAAAATCTGTATAACCGGAAGTTATGGGTTCTTGAGGCAAATTTGTTCCTCATGAGGAGAGGCATCTCTGTGCAAAGTTTCATGTCTCTATGACATACGGGGCATGAGATATGCCCATTCAAAGTTTGCAATTTCAATCGGTTGCTATAGCGCCCCCTTTGGCCAATTGGCCAAATGTAATATTGTTCATTCGCATCCTCCCATGACCCTCTACCACTGTGCCAAATTTCACATGGATTGACCAAGTCAGTGAGGAGAAACAGGTGGAACAGAGACACAGACAGACACACCCACAGACAGAGTTTTCGTCATTATATAGTAAGATAATAATAATGATAATAATAATAATAATGATGACAATAATAATAAACTTTATTTATATAGCACCTTTCATACAAGAAATGCAATACAAAGTACTTTACAAGCACTGAGTGCATAACATAAAAAATTGACATAATGGACACTGGTCATAAGAGGACATTACAAAACAGTTTAAAACATGGATTAACTGATTCATAAAATCATAGAATTGTAAAACTATAAATCACAATTTCAAGTAAGATTTTTAAAGAGTTTCAGCAGCATGAAGCGCAAAAAAAAAGAGTTTCAGACCTGTATCAGGAACGTCAGAGCTAGTTAAAGGCTAAAGTGAACATGTTTTAGCTGTCTTTTAAAAATAATAGCCAAACTGCAGCGTTTTAAATGAGCTGAAGTCTCCCAGGGGTGTTTTTTTGGAGGCCAGAAAAATGTGGGTTACAGTAGTTGAGTGGGCTTGAAATAAAGGCATGAATCAATTTCTCAGCATCTTCTCATTTAGAAATGGTCGTACCTTGGATATGTTTCTGAGGTGGGAAAGTTATGTTTTCGTCACCTTGTTACAGTGGGACTTAAAGCTTATCTGATTACACCAAGACTTGTTACTTCAGATTTAATCCAGGGAGTTAAATTACCCAGATTATTAAGCAACATTTCTCTATTTGTTTTAGGGCCGAGAAGCCGGATTTCAGTTTTGTCTTTGTTTAACTTTAATAAATTATTGCTCATCCATTTATTTATTGCTAAAAGACAAGTAATACTGGAGTTTATTGCTGCAACACCATTTGGCCCAGCAGAGATGTAGAGTTTCATGTCAGCCGCGTAACTATCGAAACTAACATTCCCTAGTGATGTCACCAAGTGGCAGCATGTACAGTGAGAGTAATAAGGAACCAAGGCAGCTCTCTTGTGCAACCCCAAAACAGAGGTCATGTTTCTCAGACACATCAAACTTTCTCCCTTTAATGTTTGTTTTGAACCAGTTAAACACACAGTCAGAAAGACCAACTAACTTTTCTAGACAATTTATTAAGATTTCATGATCAATCATATCAAATGCTGTGCTTAGATCTACGAGGACAAGAACTGAGACCTTACTTTCATCAGAATTTAGTCTTTTTTAGTGAGAGCAGTTTCAGTGCTGTGGTGTGCTCTAAAGCCTGATTGAAACTCCTCCAGGATCCTATTCTCTTTAAGAAAGGAACTTATTTGCAGGTTGGCTATGGGCCTTTAGCTGGTCAGTGCATTTTCATCTAGGTTAAGGTTCTTTAGTATGTGTTTTACAACATCTGTTTTGAAGGCATCTGGGGGTCGTCTATTTGAAGAGATGTATTCATAATCTTCAGGACTTGACCCGAAACACCGTCGAAAACCCGCTTAAAAATGCTGTAAGTACAGGGTCGATACAAGAGGTTGAGGAGTTACACTGAGGGACAGTCTTACAAAGCTCACATAATGTAATACAGTTGAATTTCCCTATGATAACACCTTTTTTACAGGGTTTACTGATCTCATCTGTGTTTACATCAGCAATAATACCATCTGTCCTTGAAATTATTTTGTTTTTGAAGAACAATGCAAGTTCTTCACACTTTGATGCAGAGAAACTGCAGACAGGTGGGGGCAGTGTTGAGTAGCTGATCAATGGTGGAGAATAAAGCCTCTCTCACACAAAGAGTTCCCAGTATTCTCTGGAAGTAATCTTGTAAAAATAATCCTTTCTTGCTTTGTTATGGGCACTCATGGCTTCTTTGTATATATTGCAGCTAATGTGAGCTTAGTTTTCCTCCATTTTCTTTCAGCTGCTTGAAAGCTTCTCTTAGTCTCTTTAACACTGTGGGGAAATTCTGTCATCCTCTTTTTAACCTTTAGTGGGGCAACATGTCATTTACGGAGCAGCCATAACTGTATGACCCCAATGATCTCATTATATTAGAGAAGTTCTTCAGCCTTGCCATCTAGAAACCTCTTTTGAAGCGGGACTTCACCTTTAGTCTTTGTTGAGAATAATTTGATACCAAAAAACACAGTGATGGTCAGAGATAGGTAACTCAGATACTGAGACATTGTCAGTGTTAACCCCAGTTGTTATTACTAAGTCTAGAGTGTTACCATGTTAATGAGTGGCTTCATTTACAGGTTGAGTAAGTTCAAAGCTGTTGAGTACATTCAGAAACTCAGTAGCTGTGGAATCATTCTAATATTTATATGAATGTTCAGGTCTCCATTCAAGATTAATCTATCATAGTTAATGATACTTGGTGAGACCAGCTCTAAGAATTCCTGGAGACATACTCCAGGAAAATGAATATCTTGGTGGCTGATAAAATGTATTGATGAGCACTGATAACACTGCTATGGTACTGTCCCTCTTGCATATCTCTGTATTGTCGTTTGGGTATGGCAGCCCATGAGCACTGATAGAGGTAAGCACCCAGCAATCTGTAACCAGTGATGTTTGGATGTTCATTTTCCACCTTTTCTTTCCAGTAAAAACAACATATTCCTGCATATCAAGAGAGTTAGCACCCAAAATGTCCCAAATGCCAACCCTTTTGTCTGATGTAATCTTAGTTGCTTAGAGTTAAAACATTAAATCGATTGGTGTTGTCTCAACTTCTTGTTCAGCCAGTAGCAACTCTGTGCTTAAATCATACCTACCAACACTGGCTCCTCTGCTGTGGCAGTCAGTGAAGATGGCATTACTCCGCCATAAAGATTAATGATTCTCCCTGAAGACCACTTATCATAGTGTTATTGCTGAAAAAAATCCTGCTTTGTCTGTGGTACAAAAGAAACAGATTGTAAGTCAATTTAAAGAGTATCACAAAAAAATTACACAAGGGTAGGTCACAAATGTATCTGGTATATTGTAATAGAGCAAGAACACAGTCGTATTGATTTTATTTTTCTATTTGGCACCAATGTAATGAGGGTTTTTCATATCATTGTAAGTAAACTTGTTTCTGAAAACAAAATGAATCAATTTGTCACAGTTTTGCAGGGTAAGAAGGCAGGATTCAACCTGGCAATTGACCACAACCTCTATGACACCAGAATCTGTTTTGCAACTTATGGTATGAGAGATAAAACACTAGACTAGTTGGCACCATTATCTCAACTTCCAGTTCAACCTGTTCTACTGTAGCCAGCAGCAACTTGAGCACCTTTTATCAAAACACCTCACAGTTTTGAAACGGTCCACTGCTCAGTCACTCCAGCCATCCATCCATCTGGTTTTACCTGCTTAGCTGGGGCCGTGTCGCAAGGGCAGCAGGATGAGCAAAGGTGCCATGGTTTTTAATTTTTTCGTTTTAAATAAAAAAAACTACAAATGATAAAACACAGCTGTTTTTCCGTTTTTGTTGTCTGAATTAAAAAACGAAAAAACGAGAAAACCAAATTCAAATAACGGTCTGATTTTGGTTTCTTCCAATGCCTGTTTTCATCTTTCCTCTTGAAAAGAACGTGAAGAAAATAAGACAGGTGAGCTTCCCGGAAGTCCAAGTAAATATGGGCCTTTCAAAATAAAAGCCAAGAGAATACAATAGCCATTCTATAACGTTATGCGAGCACATACCAGGGTAACATCTGAGGAAAAATACATTAATATAAATTAATCCATCAGACAAATTAATAAGTAGATAAATACACCAAAAAAATGGACCGATGGAAACAGGGATTGATTACATGTAGATTAATATTGTGCATTTGATTCATCGTCACAACATGAGGGAAGTCTTAGATTAATGATTTGCATTTTTTGGTGCAATACAGTTGGCAATATAGTTTAACCAACAATTATCAGCAATTACTGTGTGTGCAGAGTTGTTACTGTTAGCAGTGGTTTTTAACTGGGTTTCCACCTTAACGCGCTGTTGCCTGAGTGCAACAGAGTGGAAGTAGCTTAAGCTGACTCTCCACCAGTAGATGGCAGTATGAGTACTTAAATGTATGCCTGGTTTGTCTCTTTGTGAACTGTTGGCTTGTTTTCCAGGTTATTGATGCAGATGTATTTAATACTATTCATTTAATTTGATATTTGATGTTTATGGTTTATTTACAACCTAGTTATAGACAGCATGTATTTACTTTTCATTTCAGAACCACACGTAGGCCTACCTGTATGGAAGAATGAGCATGTGTTGATTGTGTGGCAGAAATTAAAATGAAAAAAAAAAAAAAAAAAAAAACAGACACATTTGGGCTGTTCACAATTCAGTGGATCAAGCTTCAGTTACCAGCCAGTCACAGCACCACCTGTACACTATACTTTCATCATTTACTCTCAGCTCAGAGTCAAATCTTCATGTCCTTCTGTTCCAACTCTGCTGTTAGCGGCTTACATCAGAAATTTCTTAATGTAGGCTATTTGGTCTAAAGAAAGATTTACTACTGTGCTATATAGTGTGAACACTGCTTTAAGAGTTGTCTGTATCCAGCAGTATGCTCACATCTGGGCACAGTTCACAAAGAGACAAACCAGGCATACATTTAAGTAGGCTACTCATACTGCCATCTACTGGTGGAGAGTCAGCTTAACCTACTTCCGCTCTGTGCATTACGGTGGAAACCCAGTTCAATACCACTAACAGTAACAACTCTGCACACACAGTAAAGGCCAAAACACACCGGCGGCGTACGACGCGCGCCAAAACAGCCGCCCCCATTCTTTTCTATTTACAAACCCACAACAGCGGCGGCTCAACGCGCGTAGACGTGCCGTGCCGTGCCGCGCCGCGGCACTTTACGCTATTGTCCTATTTTTCCAGCGTCACCGCCCTTGAAAATGCGCTATTTTGTACTTCCCAGCCTAACGGACTGGAGTGTGCAATAGAAATCCGGTTGACGCCCCGCAGCGCGACGCTTTCTGTGTGTGTTGGGGGCGGCACTTGACTCGCGTCTATAAGCTCGTTCGAGATGAACTGCCCCTCGCCTGGGAAGTAGACGAGAGCAGGCGGCCGCAGCGGGGGGCGGTGACAAAAAGCTGCGGTGAAGTCGGACAGTTTCCCGACAGTTTCCAGCAGCCTTCAGTCCGTACAGGAAGTCACAGACACACTTACATCCTGTCTGGAATGATGTCAATTCATTAAAAAAGTGGTCAGACCCATATATCAGTTTGTTTTCACCATCAGTCACACAACATGTTTTCTGTTCACAGAATAAACCTTCAGGTCAGACAAATGCAATCTTAATCTCTAGAATTCAACAAAAATGAGTAGTTTATCTAAAACGTCATATTGTTGAGTCGACATCTAAACCAATCAGCTGTTAGATCAGGTGAGAGCCACGTGGTGCAGTCTGTGGAGAGCAACTGCAGCGCCTGGCTCTAAAAACTGCAGCCGCCTCGCTCTCGTGGCTTTATCGCCGTCCACTTTTGTAATACGTCAGAGCAAGTCGGGATGAAGTCGGACACCAAACTAACTAGCATGCATTGTGCGCTGATCGCCGGTGATCAAATCTGCGCAGGCCTGGCTCATCTCAAACAAACCGATTAACTGAGCAGAACGATTTTTCTGTTGCCATAGACTGAGATGAACCAGGGCCTGATGAGATGGAGTTACTGCGAGTGCTGGAGCTTATCCTGTTTACACTCAATCCACTAAATGAGTTGGACTTTTTGCATTTTTACTTACCAATTTTAACGACAGTGGGGCATATGTGTTTCTCCGTTACACCTAAAAAAAGGAATTATCTTATTAGATCACTGTTTCAATCTGATAACACCTCTACCCCATATGTCATGCAATACTGGTCTAATATTGTTAATGATTTGAACTGGACCCAGATATGGAATCTCCCCTACAAATACTTAATTACAAATAAAGTGAGAGAAATATCCTACAAGATAATCCATAGATACTACCCTGCCAAACAGAATTTGTTAAAATTTAAGAAGGATTTATGTGTGAACTGTTCTTTCTGTGACTCTGAACCTGAAACTGTTTCACCTGTTTTGGTATTGTCACTTTACTGCCACCTTCTGGAAAGAAGTAATATGGTACATCTCATTGAAGCTTGTCCCAGATTTCTCTTTATTTTGTAAGAATATTTTTTTTGGAATCGATGATGTCAAGAGTATGAAACAGAATGAACTGTATATTATAAATTTGTTAATATTATTAGGAAAATATCACATACACAGAGCTAAATTTAGTCATTCCAAACCCTGTTTTGTGGTGTTCCAAAAGGAAATGGAACAGTACCTGCAAAGCATTTGTGACTCTAATAACAAGAAAGCGATGAGAACATATCATTTGTGCACCTTATTCTCTGTATTTATGTAATAGCCCACCCCCTGGCTACTGTACTGTATACCTGTTTCGATTGAAGACTCGTTAATAAAGAAAAAAAAACAAAAAAAAAACCACAAAACTAACCGGCATGCACTGTGCGCCGATCGCCGGTGATCGAATCTGCGCAGGCCTGGCTCATCTCGAACCTAATGACACGGCCGTCATATGCCGCCGGTGTGTTTTGGCCTTAATTGCTGGTAATTGTCGGTTAAACTATATTGCCAACTGTATTGCACCAAAAAATGCAAATCATTAAAATTCATACTAGTCACAATGGCATTACTATAGTCAAAATGACGTTATAGATATCTATAATGGTAATTCCGGATAGTCGGATTTAGCGATTAAATGTTAAAACGGCTTGCCATAAACCAACAGCTGCTGGTCACCTTCTACCGCTCCACCATCGAGAGTGTGCTGCTGACGCAGTGCATCTCCCTGTGGTATTGTGGATGTTCGGCTGCAAACAAAAAGGTCCTGCAGTGGGTGATAAAGACTGAACTAACATTGATTTTTAATAACTGCATGATGTATTTTTGTATGAAATTATTTATTAATTAAGAATTATTTATTAATTAAGAACAGATAATAGGAAATAACAGGAAACAGAAGAGAACAGAAAAAACAGTAACGTCTTGCTAAAAATATCCAGTTTTATCACCACAAAATCATGAATGTCTTGCTTAAAATATCCAATTTGATCACCACAAAATCGTCAATGTCTTGCTAAAAAATGCTATCGCCACAAAATCCTGAACATCTTGCTAAAAATAAACAGTTTTATCACCACAAAATTATGAACATCTTGCTAGAAATAACCAGTTTTATCAACCCTGACCAACCCTGACTAACAGTGTGTGAGAGTCTTGCTAGGCATAAATTTATGAAACAGAAGATTAAAACACTATTTCTGAATATTTTCAAAGTGGTAACATTATGAAAACACCGATATACACCCACAACTGTGACAGATTATGTTTAAATGTGCTCTGTATTTGTGTCGCGACAAAGCATTGACTGCTTGCTAGCTAACACGAGATAGCTATCAATGTTACCTAGAGCTAGCTAAATGAAATGATGGAATAGGCCTAGTTGTAGTTTTACAAAGGTTAAAACTTAGGAGGGTTAGGGTTAGGGCCAGTTTTATAGCATAAATAAAGCATAACATGCTGTCCCACTTTACCTGAACAATGCCGTCTCACATTATCTAACATGTTCAGCTAATGTGGGACAGTGACATAAATCATGTTTTCATAAAAACAAAGGATTATTTTACACTTTTTTCTCCTGTTTCTCAACCAGTGTTTAGATTAGCCACGCCCACTCTGATGATGTCAGACCAACCCAAACCATTGTTTAGTGGCAAGAAGTGTTGTAGCAACAATTCAAGATCAGTTTTGATCATTGTGTATTGATTTTGACCATATTAAATCATCACAATGCATAAACGTCCCACATTACCTGATGTCCCACATTACCTGAATTCACCCTAAACGACGAGCATTTGTGAAATCCCACACGTGTGTGAAAGTGAGTTTCTGCCTGTCCTCTAACTCCAAAGAGCTACACGGACCCATAACCATTACAGTATACAGTACTCACATAACGTTAATGTCATAGAATGGTATTTTCTTTGCTTTTATTTTGAAAGGCCCATATACTTGGACTTCCGGGAAGCTCACCTATCTTACTTTTCTTCACCAAAATCGGACCGTTATTTGAATTCCTCGTCCTCTCCTGACGACCACTAATAATTTAATTCAAATGGGGGAAAATATCCATCTTCTTGGTGTAACACTAGTGTCAGTTTGCGTCAATGTAGCGAGTGTGACAGTTGGTTATTTAACGGTTGTATTTATATTTATAACACCTGTGAGCGGAGTGATTTTACTGTTACAAGTCCCAGTGTCGTTATACTCTATACTCTATATCAGCACTCATGGACAGTGCGGAGTGCTTCTCGTCCAATCAAATTACTCAGCTAACTATTGTATAAATATATATGCATTATAGGAAATAACATAAAAGTATTCTTATTTTCTATTTCTTTTAATCAACATTACATTACATTATACATTAAAGCCATGATAGTACACACTCTGACACAGTAGGTGGCAGTATGCACCTTTAAGTTGGTTTGCGATTCGCCATTGAACACACAGAAGGAGAAAAACAATGGCGACCTCCACGACGGAAGACAGCGTGAGTGAAGCACAAACAGGAAAAAAGTCGAAAAAGACGAAAAACCAAGGTACGTTATAGCTGCTGCCGATTTAAACACGATTAATTGACACCCAGCGGTGCATTTACTGAGAGGCAGAGCTGAATTTTGTCGGTTAAGTGGCGTGTTTACAAGTCAGTTGCAGGGCACGTTTACATTAACGTTAACGTTACCTTTAAGCTAGCTAGTGAGCTGACGTTAACTGGAAAAAGAGTTGGTGTCGTCTTGATTTAACAACAAGAAAAAAAAACAGGAAGTTAACAGTCTAAATTCTGTTATTAGATTATTTTCTTCTGTAAGCGTTTCAAGGACTGTGCAGCATCCCCCAAATGCCCGCTGTAAACTAGTTACCACAACTCAGCAGCACAGATGTACTAGGTGAGTTATTTGCTTGTAAGTTACTTGGAGAAACTGTCAAATACTCTTGCCGTCTTGAGATATCGCAAACACACAGGTTGTTGCTTATTGTCACTCACCCATGTTCCCCATCTTCTTGCAAAGTCGGTGTGGAAATAATAAAGTTTGGTGTTGTTTTATGAAACATGCCGCTTGAAAAGAGGATCCCTACTTTTAGCTACTATTCACCGCTGCTGCCTGGCACTCTTCAACCTCCAATCTTCCCCTGTACATCTTTGACAAAAAGCTGTAGTGCATTGTACACAACTGTAGGCTCTGGAGTAACTGAGCCTTATAATCAAAAACCAGTGTCCTAAAGTACACCACAACACGGTGCTGGATTTGTACATTGGTGTATTGGACATGTGGGAAAACCATTTTCACATTGACAATGTCCCTGACATTGTTACTCAGGAGATAATAATTGAGTTGTATGGGGAGAAAATGTCAAACTCTCCTTGCTTCTGATGTCTCCGTCATTCAGTGGATGAATCTGAACTCCTGACTGTTCCTGATGGATGGAAAGAGCCAGCTTTCACCAAGGAAGACAACCCCCGTGGTCTGCTGGAGGAGAGCAGCTTCGCCACCCTCTTCCCAAAATACAGAGAAGCCTACCTGAAAGAGTGTTGGCCACTTGTGGAGAAGGCTTTAGGAGAAGCAGTAAGTTCACACATAGCGCTGAAAACAGACCACACCATTCCTGAGTCAGAATCAGGTTTATTGGACAAAATATGTTGGCATGTGTAAGGAATTTAAATTCATTGGTCACTTGAAGATACAGTTGTTAACTTTAATGAAAATGACTTTGACTAACTTTATGCTGAAGAAAAGTACATGAGATAGACTGAAAAAAAGTGTCTAACCCAGCTGTAAATCCTGTCAGTCACTCCATGAACTGTGTGGGCAAACAGTCAAACTAATCAGCGCCGAACAAATAAGAGTCAAGATTGTGTTACTGCATTGACTATTTCTCTCCTCACATGTTTTCAGAAACATATTTTAGTGCACTGTCAAGTTGTGAAATGAAAAATTTGGTCCAGCTGAAGGGTTGTGCTTGCTACTCCCATTTAACTGTATCCGACATGGTGATTGGGTCACAAACTCTATTGTTTTACATCTAAACAGTACACTAAAATATGTTTGTGAAAACATTTGAGGTAGGCAGTGCAGTAACAGAATCTTGATCTGTATTTCAACAGCACTGCCAAGTTTGACAGTTCAAGAGCAGTCTATGACATGACTGATAGCTGGGTAAGAGACTCCTCGGCTCTAATTTGGTTGTTGTATTAAATAAGACAGATAATCTGCATAGAAACAACCATCTTCTGCCTACTCTGTTGCCTTGTAGCCTTTCTAATGGCCTTCCTACATGTGAATGAAAACGGCCAATGAGAGCTGAGGAGTCTAATGCAGCTGTCAATTATGTCAATCACTGCTCTTGAACTGTCAAACAAGGCAGTGCTGATCAAATATGAATCAAGAACAATGGCATAACATGTCAATAACAATCATGTACCATCTCTGTTGCATGGTGGCTGGTCTCGTTCTCTGCTCAGAGGGTAGGGAGCTCCCAAATCTCATTGTTTTCCCACTTTGCGGACATTTACAGCCGCTATTTTCCTTCTGTGAGTAAGTTGCTAACTGCTAGCAGCTACCTTTTAATTCTCCTGTGGTGGGTTGCACACATAAAATGTCGTGAAAATGTCGCACCTTGTGCTGCCCATGATCCCGTCCTTCCAGCTGTCCAGTTCATACAGACACTACCTCCAGTGGCGACTTTTAGGCGAGACAACTTTGTCCCCCATTCCACAATTGCACCTCATTATGTAAAACAGCGAGGTGGCATAATGTTGTAGTATTCCTGCCTTGAGCAGGCAGTGTAAAAGGGGCTTCTGTTACTGCATTGCCTATTTCTTGCTTCAAATGTTTTCAGAAGTGTGTATTAATGTACTGTTTAGCTGCAAAATGAGAAAGTTGGTCCAGCTGGTGGGCGATATTTGGTACTTAGGTCAACTGTTTCCAACATGGCGGTCGGGTCATAAAATGTCTTGTTTTACACTACTGTACATTTGAGATGAAGGAAGCTAATCATTGCTATCAAAGTATCATTTTAGGATACGTATTATTAAAAGATAATTCAAAAATAACATATTAAAAGTAATATGTATTTTAAAGCCCCTACTTGACCCCCAGTGTGCTACTACTTCACCTCCTGTAGGAGTGGTCAGGCTGAATTGCAGCCCCAAACTGTACAGTAAAGTTTTTTTAATTAAGTACCTGGTGTTGTTCCCATCTTTTGTAACATGGACAGTTGTTCTTCTCAGCATGTCAAAGCCACTCTGGACTTGATAGAGGGAAGCATCACAGTTTCTACCACTAAGAAAACTTATGACCCTTACGCCATCGTGAGAGCCAGAGATCTCATCAAGCTGCTGGCCCGGAGTGTCCCATTCGAACAGGTAATGACCACAGGACACTGCTGTCATGAAGGTTGTAGTCTGTTGATTACTGTCTGTCTTCATTTTGCAGCATATGCTATATGTAGAGGTGTAACTGTTCACAAATTTCACAGTTCAGTTAGATACAGCTGTGTCAAGGTTCAGTAAGTTTTCATTACCATATATAAGTAGAAATGGCAGAGAAATTTTTATGTTATTTTAATTCATTTATTTATTGAAAATTAACAAAGTATGATGTTTTTTGATTTTGAATAATGACAGAGCTATAACTGAGTGGCTGGTAAAACAGCTTTCTCTTCATATGCACCATACGCCTGGAATGAACTCCAAAACACCTTAAATCTGGAGTCACTTCCACCTTTCAACATATTTAAAAACCTTTTAAAATCAACCTTTACTGAACAGTGTCACTGCTTCTAACTTGGTGCCTTTCAGTAGTATGTCTGTTTTGCCTTTTTTTTATGTGTCTTACTGAGTGTAATGTGTTCTCATTGACTTTGTGTTCTAGTATGTTTAGTATGTGAGACTTGTGTTCTCGTGGTTTTAGTATGTGTCCATTGTCTTGTCTTTTGTGTATTTGTAACTTTTGCTGCCAGTCTTGGCCAGGACTCCCTGGAAGAAGAGTTACTGTAACTCAGTGAGACCCTTCCTGGTTAAATAAAGGTTAAATAAAAAAAACTGCACAGAGGCTCATTTTTCAGCTCAGGGTTCATGTATGTTACTGTGTTAGCTGCTAAGTAGAGTCCGCAGCTGTGGGGCGGCTCAATCTTTGATTCGGTGTGTACTGCCATCGTCCAAGTGGCTACTAACACCAGAGGTGTAGGTAATCTTTTATTCTATTTCTGGTCTGATAATGGCATTACTAACCATTTTGCTACAAACTAGCTTAGTGTAGCTGCCTCCCAGCATATCTCACTGGAGTAGAATGTTTTGGTTTGGAGGTGGGAGGGGCAGACAGCATGTTGCCTGTTATGTTGTATGGGCTGCCTTGTTGGGCGCAGTGATACTGAGAACATTGTATTTAGCACGGTTTTAGCTGTATATTT
The DNA here is from genome assembly GCF_011397635.1 of Epinephelus fuscoguttatus. Classification (NCBI taxonomy): domain Eukaryota; kingdom Metazoa; phylum Chordata; class Actinopteri; order Perciformes; family Serranidae; genus Epinephelus; species Epinephelus fuscoguttatus. Next base: position 29,538,206 of record NC_064773.1, on the reverse strand, counting down.
TATTTTCCAGATGTATTGGGATAGTTCAGCATATCAAGAGCCTGCACCAGAGCCTCGTACCATGTATAGTTACACCTCAAGCTACATGTAGATTTTGTTTCCTGAAGGTTGCGCCCTTTGCTTTTAGAAACTTGTGATACTTGATGACAGCAGTAGCAAACACATGAGTGATGCTGAATTCTGATTATTAGGTTATTTTGTTTCTCTGCACATACTGTTTTTTGCTTTCAGGCTGTACGGATATTACAGGATGACATGGCATGTGACATCATCAAAATTGGAACCCTGGTGAGGAACAGAGAGCGGTTTGTAAAACGAAGACAGCGGCTAATTGGCCCCAAAGGCTCCACCCTAAAAGTGAGTCCCACACTTAGATTCAGCTTTTATCCCACTGTTCATCATCATCATAAGCAAATATCAAAGTTAACTATTAATAGCAGTGTGGGCTGGGGAGTTGGCACCAAGTAAAAACAAGTCCAGCGGCTTAAAGACAGAAATGAGCAGCAACATGTCGCGTGGGTGCATGTGTCTTCTGTTGACAGTGTCGCAGCTTCAGTTGATCATACAACCCCTGGCAAAAATTATGGAATCACCAGTCTTGGAGGATGTTCATGCAGTTGTTTAATTTTGTAGAAAAAAAGCAGATCACTGACATGACACAAAACTAAAGTCATTTCAAATGGCAACTTTCTGGCTTTAAGAAACACTACAAGAAATCAAGAAAAAAAATTGTGGTAGTCAGTAACAGTTACTTTTTTAGACAAAGCAGAGGGAAAAAATTATGGAATCACTCAATTCCGAGGAAAAAATTATGGAATCATGAAAAACAAACAAACAAAAAAACACTTGAACACACCACTATTACTTTGTTGCACCACCTCTGGCTTTTATAACCGCTTGCAGTCTCTGAGGCATGGACTTAATGAGTGACAAACAGTACTCTTCATCAATCTGGCTCCAACTTTCTCTGATTGCTGTTGCCAGATCAGCTTTGCAGGTTGGAGCCTTGTCATGGACCATTTTCTTCAACTTCCACCACAGATTTTCAATTGGATTGAGATCTGGACTGTTTGCAGGCCATGACACTGACCTTATGTCTTTCTTCAAGGAATGTTTTCACAGTTTTTGCTCTATGGCAAGATGCATTAGCATCTTGAAAAATGATTTCATCATCCCCAAACATCCTTTCAATTGATGGGATAAGAAAAGTGTCCAAAATGTCAATGTAAACTTGTGCATTTATTGAAGATGTAATGATAGCCATCTCCCCAGTGCCTTTACCTGACATGCAGCCCCATATCATCAATGACTGTGGAAATTTGCATGTTTTCTTCAGGCAGTCGTCTTCATAAATCTCATTGGAATGGCACCAAACAAAAGTTTCAGCATCATCACCTTGCCCAATGCAGATTCGCGATTCATCACTGAATATGACTTTCATCCAGTCTTCCGCAGTCCACGATTGCTTTTCCTTAGCCCATTGTAACCTTGTTTTTTTCTGTTTAGGTGTTAATGATGGCTTTCATTTAGCTTTTCTGTACGTAAATCCCATTTCCTTTAGGTGATTTCTTACAGTTCGGTCACAGACGTTGACTCCAGTTTCCTCCCATTTGTTCCTCATTTGTTTTGCTGTGCATTTTCTGTTTTCAAGACATATTGCTTTAAGTTTTCTGTCTTGACGCACTTGATCACAAAGTCTGTCACGATACGATTTTATTCGTTACAGTACCATGCTATCTGTTCATTCAAGGTGTGTGTGAATGTATGTTAAGGTGTGTGGGTATGGGTTAGAAAAGGGGCGAAAAGAAAAGCACTCAAAGCAAAGCAAATGAGCTTAATGAGCCCCACCTTCTCACGTGTCATCAGCATCACTGCAGTCCACACTCTGTAGCTCACCCGACCTTGATAGCCTACCAACACTGAGGGCCACCCTGCCACAGACGGGCAAAGAGACTTGAATGAGTGGAGCTGTGTGTTAGACGTAAGGTAGCTGATATCACTGAAGTTACAATAAACATCACAATACTCTTTGCTGAAGTTGAGATGATGACCAGATGATCATTTATAAATCATCATTTAGAAAAATGCAGCACAGTGATGCTACAGACATTTCATACACCAGATGTAGGCTAGATAGCGTGGACCTGCTAATGCACATTTAACCCGCGTATGGCCCATTTATAAGAGTCAGCTGTCCCTCTGTTTGTCACTGTCACTCAAGTCTGCATCATGCACTTGGATGAATGCGACCACCTCTAGTTTTAACTGGCACACTGAAAAGATTGCAGTCTAGAGCCCTGACATTTATTTAAGTATATGCCTACTAACTTAGGTGAATGCTTGAGGTAGTTCAGGGTGTAAACTACTAGTTTAATCACGGTTTGATATGTTGATTCTTTGGACGATTAAATATTTGTCTATCACAAAGTCTGTCACGATACGATTTCGATTTGATTCGATTCAGGGGCCTATGATCCATAGAAGATTTTGTCATATGCCCATTTAGCACAGTGTGTTATATTAGAAGCTGCCACAGCTTTCTTCTTTGCTTTTGGCCATAAAGGACAAAACAATACATTAATAATTTAACTGGTTCAGCGCAGTAAAGTTCACTTTACATTGACTCCAGTAACACACATTAAACAGCCTATGGGAAAAGTTAGCCTTCAGGGCTTTCTGTCAGAATGACCTTTCTGGAAGAAATCTTCTCGTTTTAATTCAAACCACGATTTTTTTTTCCTAAAACAGGGCTGTCTGGTTTAAAGCCCTGAAGGCAAACTTTTCCCAACAGCCATAAACCATAGATTAACAACAGGACCATTAAACAAAAGTATTTAAGTCAGCTCAATAATAACTGTCAAGGTTCATAGAGACCTAATATAAGTCACCTAATATAAGCTTAGGCACTTTAACATTGCATAAATTAGCCTAGCAGCTAGTAAACATTTTCTCTACTCATAGCTTTACAAATTACATGCGTTATTTTTTACTCACTGTTAGTTGAACTCGGTGCATCTCCTGACAGAACTGCATGGTTGAATTTCAGCCCACATGCATGGTTTTTCATCCTAACATGGTTGAAACAAAGCAGCTAATGTAGCCGTGTTGCTGCAACACGTTAGCGGGCAAGATGCCCAGCCAAGCAGGTGCGTCGTGTTTCCTGAGTATGTGGTCTTGCTTACATACGACATGTGCTTTGTCTGTTGACCAGTCTTTTCTCTGAAATCCAATTATTTCCACACTGCTGATTTATTCTTGAGTAAATCTTATCGTCATCTTCTCTTGGCTCCTTGCCATTATCTGCCTGGAGCTGTTTGACCATGACATAGAATTTCAAGATAAAACTGATGATATGGATCAATGTTTTCAGTTTGCATCGATGGTAGTGGATTGCTGATGATTGAATTAATCTATAGATCATGACTAATGAGTTGTTACACCCTCGGAGCTGGTTGTACTTGAGTATTTTCAGTTTATGCTAATTTATACTTAATTACATTTCAAAGGCAATTATTGTACCTTTTACTCCACTGCTCTACCAGGCCTCTCTTTTGTGCACCAGCATGGTGAGGTTCCAACACAAAGTCATAGCTGCTGGGAAGCAGTGCTTATCTCAAGACAGGCTACTGCCTTTTTAATGTTGGTGATTTGTCAAAAATTTCACCTCAGGTAACTTACTTTCAAGGCTGACTAGGCTCCCAAATGAGCAGTGAAAACACAGTCGAATGCTTGTCACACACCTTTGGAATATAGCTCTATCGCAAGCATCTAAGGAGTCTATAACAGACTTGGAATAAGTGAACACTGTTAATACTAGTTTGCTTTGAGGTCTTTCAAATTGTTTTTCTCAGTAAAAAAAACAACAGCTTAACCAGCTCAACCATCTAACCCTGTCTTCAGGGATTACCAAGAAAAGGCATCTAATATACAGATTGGAATAGCTGCTGAAAATGGCAGGCCAGAAGGTAGTGATGCAAAAATAACCTTTATAGTGACTCACTTCTGACAGACATACAAAATAGATCTCATGATATGACCTAGACACCTGATACATTCTCCTGAAGTAAAGGTTGCACAGGTTGACTGTAGAGAATAGTTACAATGAGGTAGTAGGGCCACTGTGGGGAAGAAGATTTTGAGAATAAATTCAGAATATTTTGTGATTTCTTTCTGAAACTAATACCCAATACTCAGTCATAGGTTGTATAAAGAGGGAAAAGTCTGAACTGCGCTGCAGTGTGAACAAGGTAATCAGTAAGCAGTCTACCTTTGGTAGCTGTGGTGCATTTTAGGATAAATGTCACTGGGTGGCAGTGTTGCTTCAAATCAGCAACATTATCTGAGTGTTTGTGTCATTGGAACAATACAGCAGTGCTGTTATCAGATCATTTCTTTTTAAATCATGTGTTGAATTCTTCACTTTGCTTTCCTGTCCCTTTTCTCCAGGCATTAGAGTTGCTGACCAACTGCTATGTGATGGTGCAGGGTAACACGGTGTCGGCCCTGGGGCCCTATAATGGCCTGAAGGAGGTAAGAACTTCACAGAGCCTCTGTCTGTTCACAGGAGTCTGTTGGTAAAAATAAAGTGTAGAAACTAAACTTCAGGAGGTGATGATGAGGCAGAAACTACCAGTGGAAACACAGTTCACTGTCTGACCAAAAAGGTAATTGAAAACAAACTTTTACTCATTGTAAGATGAATAATACCCATGAAAATGTGTCTACGCTCAGTAATGGTATATGTGTGCTAACCATCCATAAAATCCCAACAACAAAGAAAACATCTGAAATGTGAGTCCACTGTTTTGTGCCTGGGTGTTTTCTCTGTTGCCTGTGCAACACAAACTCCCCTCAGGGTTAACTAGGCTCTGATGAGCTCATCTAGAGGTGAGATGAAACCATAATTATCCCTGTTTTGAAATCTGGGTGGCTGCAGCAGTAAATAGTTGCAGACAGACAGACTTAAGAGTAGATCCCAAAAGTGGTCAAGATTAAAAAGACAAATAACTTATTATGAAATAAATAATCCCCCTTTACGTACTTTTTATTTCATAATGGCATTTTCATTGCATTTTATTATAGTGGTGTTGTCACTGTCCTCTCACCTTTGAGCCAACCATATGCCCCATGCCTCTTAAACAGGCAAGCTCAACAACCAGTGGTGCCAACTTGGCAATTTTCTCGCTAGATTTAGAGACTTTTCAGTACCACTTAGTAACTTTGCTCCAAAAGCAACTAGTGACAAATTTAGCAGCTATTCAGACCATCAGGAAAAAAGTGAGAAATATATTCAAATATATTGTATTTCATTTCCATGTGTGCTGCTTAGAGTAATCACAGTCCTCAGCTCCTCTCCCTCTTCTTATTTCTTCCTCACTGCATATTGGTGACATCATCACCCATTGGGTGCAAATAAAGCCTAGCTCACATTACACGATTTTCACCCTGAGTTTGCTTCGCAGAGACTATCGTAATCTTTTGGGTGTTCATACCTGGTGACGTGTGTTTCTGTAAGCGGGAGTCTCACCAACTGCGTTACGACCTGTGTGTGCACACCACAAGATTGCTCCACCAAGCCCCAGATAACGCAGTGACATCACCAAACTTGGAGACAACACATCGTAAAGGCATGGATATTCTTTATTATCCTGGGTCCAAACACAGCGCGCCCCCCTGTGATCCCGTGGACGCCGCCATTGTTGTTGTTGCTGCTTGCCAGCTTGTCAGTGTTGCCAGGTCTTGGGAGAGAAATGAGCAACCAGGGCTATGGAAACAAGCCCAAAAGAAGTGACTATCATGCGTTTAAATAACTTATTAGACGGATATATATAGAGGAAGGTGACATTTAGAGAGCAAGCCCAAATAAGGAACTCCACTTTAGAAACAAGCCCAAAGTCGTGGCTAATAAGCTGACCTGGCAAGTGGCAACCCCACGGCTTGTCCTCCTCACATTTCTGCTGATGCTCTTTGTTAGTCGTGTCACACTTCTCCAGTTTTCTAGCATGCCAGATATCCAGTCCCAGTCACAGACGAGGGGGCGACTTACTCGTAGGCTTATTCACACATGAGGACTCGTTGTGGCAGACTATCTGCTGACTCTCTAGATCCTCTGTGACATCAAAATCAAGGTGCAAATTGTGTAATGTGAACTAGGCTTAAGCACATGACATCATCGGGTGACTTTTAGCAACTTTTGGAGCTAGAGCTAGCTACTTTCTTTTTAAAAGACTTGGCAACACTGTCAGTAACTCCTACTGAACTCCCTCTTAAATAAAAAAAGTCGACTCTTGAATCGGCAACTGTGTTTTTTAGTAGCCTTCAGTGTTGCTATCTTAAGAGTGGCAGGGGGTTCGTGATTGGCTGAACAGTTAGGAGATGGTGATTGTTAACAAGGGATTTCCCTTTCACTTAATTTTGCATTTGATAACCAGCTGCTAATCACAAACCTTGCAGTGCTGACACTGCTAACAGAGCTGTCGACAGTTTACAGTGATAACGGGTTTACAGTTCAAAATTGAGCTGCTAACCCTCCGAGGTGACATGGAGGAAGACCAAAGGGTGAGCACTATGTTTCCACAGCAACTGTTTGGTTGGGATGGCAACACTAGTGATATTTGCCCAATTAGCGGTACCACCAGCAAACTCCTACCAAACCTGGTTGGTGTGCAGTGCAGTAAACTGAAGAGTAGTAAAATTAACCTATGGACAATATAACTTAACATATGACCATGCATAACTAGTCGAAAATATTGTTAGTGGTAAACCAATTAACAGTTGATTGTTGACATCCCTAATGTTAACAGTACCACAGTCATGAAAAGTTGCATTGTGAAATAAAATGTTTAGAATGAAACAAAAATTATATCCGAGTTATTATGGAAATAAATGATGAAATGATAGAGGTGGGAATCACCAGAGCATCAAAAATACAGTATTATCACGACACTTAAGTCACAATACAATATTATTGAGATTTAAAATATGTTGTGATACGCTGAGTATTGCGATAAAATATATAGCTATATATTCACTTAAGCAATTTTTTTGCAGCTGTATCAAGTGGACTGAAAACACAATTGATTATACTATTATATTAGGCTATCTAAAGTTTAATTTGGATTTATAATACAAATTGCATTTCCCCCCACACCCCCGTGAAATAATATTTCATAATATTGAGTTGTTCTTAAATTATTTCACAAGTACATTCTCAATCTATTTTAATGTCATTTTACTATTTTTGTCTGTAATTATGAAATTGAAATAAAATGTTTACACAAAGGACAGAGGATGTAGAACCATGAAATTGTTCATGTCGGTGTTCTTTGTTCAGGTACGCAAAGTGGTGATGGACACGATGAAGAACATTCACCCCATCTACAACATCAAGGTACGTTTAACCTTCTGACAGACACCTTGCTGGTTAGGCAGCATTCCACCAGCCCACAGCTTAAAAACAATACTACTGCATAGACTGAAACATTCGAACAGACTCCAGTCATGCCCTATGAAGATGTCTCCATCCTTGTTCTTGATCTCCTGACTGAGATAAATCTCTCTGGGTTTGTACGCCAAGGCTGGCTCAACCTGGAGCTGAGGGCATGAGGGAGCCACAGGTGCTCTTATCTTAGTTTTATAACTTGACTTGATCAAAGAAGACTGCAGAGCAGCCATAGTGTCTGTCTTACAGGGATGCAAACAGCTCACTTTTCGGTGACACTCGCTTTTTTCATGTCAATTTGGGTGACTTGTGGGAATCGTGTAGATCCGAGGAGTTTTTTCGGCGTGGAAAGTCTGGTTAATAATTCCACTAACAAATGCAATGAGCAGATGTCATCAGCAGCATTGGGCATGCATTGCGCATGCGCATGCATTGTCATCAGCGGCATTGCGCATGCGCATGCATTGTCATCAGCAGCATTGCGCATGCAAGCGTGAACCACTTGTTTGGCGTCCACTTTGTTGGATGATGTGCAGCTGGATCAAAGATCATAGAGCGCTCCGTGTAGGGCAGGGTTGTCAGGTCTGCTTATTACCTGCGACTTTGGGCTTGTTTTTTTTGTAAAGTCACTTACAAATATTGGTCGCGGGTTGCGTTTTTTGGGCTTGTTTCTAAAGTGGAGTTGCTTATTTGGGCTTGCTCTCTAAATGCGGCCCTTCTCTCTCTCTCTCTCTCTCTCTCTCTCTCTCTCTCCCTCTAATATATATATATATATATATATATATATATATATATATATATATATATATACACGTCTAATAAGTTATTTAAACGCATGATAGTATGTCGGACTGCAGGATGTTTCCACTAGGACCTTACAATACCAGAGTAGCGACACACATTGGTCAAGCGGAAAGTTGGCCACTTGCCCTCAAGTGGCGGGATAACGTGTTACATATCTGACCAAGAACTGACTGAACTTCAGTATTGCTGCATTGCTGCCGATCAGGAATTCTTGTGCGTTTCCAAAGTCAAGCAAACCTAAAAGCATAATCTCCCATAATCTACCGTAATAGGAGCATCGGTGACCTGTTTACAGGTAAAACAAACAAACAAACAAACAAACAAAAAAAAAACAGTTGTCTACCATAATGTTACTCTCTACATTTTGAAATAAACAAATTATAAGCATGACTTAATATAACCAAGACACCTAAAAGTAAAAACAAGGCCGTTTTCACCAACTTACAAGCAAGTGCGCGTCAGACATACTGTAAGTGAATGGGCTTTCTGGTCGGAAAGGTAATGCCCTCATGCCCCACTAGAGGACGCGTGAGGCTTAACTTCAGCATACCACAGGAGTCAATGGAAGTGTTGTCAATCTGGTGTTGTAGGGTCCTAGTTTCCACAGCTCCGCTCCCTCCGCCCCTCTCCTTCTCCGCGTACACACAGGTGACGGTCAGTCAGTGAGACTTTTCACATTTAAATTGCACAATTAATGGAGGTTCTTTAACTATTTCGCTAACAAGTGGGCGAAATATGGAAAGAATACAATAAAGATTTTTTTTAGAAAGAGAGAGGATTAAAAGATTCGACTTCAAGAGAGGGACGATTCAAAGGCAGTGTGCAGAGACAGTGGCCTCTGGCTATTTTTAAGGTTATCATTTTCATGCCAAATAACGCAAACATTCCATAAACATTCCGCATTTTATATAAATTCCAGAGTGAGCAAATACCTTGTAGCTGGTATAAAAAAAGAAATTGTGGAAAGAGGTAGGTTGAACCGCACTCTGTTTTGGTAGTTTTGCTGAAACATTCAACTTTATTCATTTGCAGAACGAGGGAAATTGAGTGTTAGTGTAGGCTGACCAAACGTCCTCTTTTGCCCGGACATGTCCACTTTTCACGTCCTGTCTGGGGGGTGTTTATAAATTTATGATAATATCCGGTTTTTGTGTGTGTGTGTGTGTGTGTGTGTGGTGTCCCCGAGAGGCTGCCTTCTCGGCGCATTTCCAACACTCAAAACAAGGAAGCAGCAGACACCCGCGGCGCAGCATTATTCTAAGTTTCCAAGATGCCGAAGCGCAAGTGCAGCTTCATAGATGAACTGCAGAAAAAATTTACCAACTTACCGTCCCGACCCGGTCGGGATATATGGGAGGCTGAGTGCACCGTGTGCAAAGCTGGCACATATGATTCTGTGTCTAATAAAGGTGCTGGGGAGCTCAAACTTGGATTTTCTAATACAGAAGAGGTATTATTTAGAACATAATTTCGTATTTATTTATTTATTTATTTATTTATTTATTTATTTGTCCAGTAAGACCTGAAAAGATAACAATTATTTTACAAGTTGATTTTTCTAATACAGAAGAGACATTATTTCTATCATTATTTCATTCTAGAGATTATACATTTATTTTTACATTTATATTTATTTTTGTACAATTGAAACTTGTAAAAATATTATTATTTAAGGCATAATAAAAGCAAGTTGAGTAACCTCTGAGAAGCCAATCTAAATGTCTGTCTTTGAGAGATATTATTTTGTAATATAACTGAATTTTCTATCCATACGTATAAACTTTACATATATTAAAATTATAAGACATCTTTGAGTAAACTGCGAATATCATTTAAATAGGCTATCTCGTGGCCAGGGCCGTGTCCTGTTTTTTGGAAATCAAAATATGGTCACCCTATGTTAGTGTATTTTAATATTCAGAATTTCTTCTTTTTTTTTTTTAATCATACAGTCCAGATGTAAAAACTGTTATCCAACACTTAACCAAGGATATTCAGATGGCTCTTAGTTTGAAACTGACATGTTATTTGTAGTAGGCCAGTCTACCCACTTTGTTCAGTGTAAAGAGCATGAAGAAATATATAAAGATTGGACCTATAGCAAGATGGTCATGATGGTTCAATGGATTTTTTCTGTTTGGAATACACAGTATTCTTCCAAATTAGTGTACGTGTATTTAAATATTCAGAATTTAGCTTCAACAAGCTCTCTTTTTTGACCATACACCTGTTTGCATCCCTGTACTTATTTAATACCATTACCAGCTACAGTTTGTCATGTAGGATAATTACACTTAAGAACAGATACTGTTCAGATACCAAAAAGAGCTGACAATACAGAGGGCTCACACACTATCAAAATGCCTGTAGCTAGATGAAAACAACATATCTCAGCATGTCAAAGCATTATTTTAGCACCCTATGTCTACCAGAGAGAAAAAGTTATATTGCGCTCTGTCTCTATTGTCACCATTTCCTGTGCTTCTTCCGCATTAAAGGCCTACCAGTGCCTTCAGATGAAACCACCGTTATTATGAAACAATTGCAAAAGCAAAGTGTTAGTATGACCAGTAGCTTTGTCTTTAGCTTATTGCAGCAAATGAATAGTGCAGAAATAGAAGAAACTGGGCTCCTGCTGTGACAACACACTGACCAGTCCTGATAAATGAGGCAATGAAATACATGGGGGATTGTCATGACACCGCATCTGAATGAATGAAGTGGACACTGTATTTCAGATGGTCATAATAAAACTACATTTTAGTACAGATAGGGCATATGGCGTGACAGTACATCACCTCACATCACATAGCATTTTTGTTACATGTACTCCCACCCCACCAATACTATCCCCCCAACCACCCACCCCCTCCAAATTCTCTGACACCTTTAGACACTGATGATCAAACGGGAGCTGTCCAAAGACCCTGAGTTGCGGATGCAGAACTGGGAGCGCTTCCTGCCCAAGTTCCGCCACAAGAACCTGGCCAAGCGCAGGGAGCCTAAGAAGAAGAGTGTGAAGAAGGAGTACACACCATTCCCTCCATCACAGCCAGAGAGCACGGTCAGATGTTTGCTTTTATTTTAACATTCATAGTTGAATAACTGCCGCTATCTGGTCTATGAAGAACAAAGTGACATTAGTTTCCTTGCTTAAGATAACAAGTAGCCTATCACATGTATACACACTTGCTCATATAGTGTTGTGTTGTGTTGTATCATAAAAACCTCAGCTGAAAGCAGCTATTTTAAAGGTCTTTCTCACAAAAAAAGGTTGATGGTAATACAACACAATGGAATGTTTTTTTGTCGAACCCTGTTACAGAGACTAATTTGCATATTGAGACTATTTTAACATTGATTTTAACTCTGGATTATCTTTGCAGGTTGACAAGGAGCTGGCCACAGGAGAATTCTTCCTGCGTGAAAGTGTGAAAAAGAGGAAGAAGATGGAAGAGATCAAGGTGAGCACTGAGTGGATTTATCTCCTGCTGGGCTGCAGTGCCTCTTCAGATGAGTGTTATCACTGTAATGATATCCGGCTGTTTCCTGGCCTGCTTTCCTTCTATTGTTTATAATTCTTTTCAGCCAAATGTAGCGCGTGTACACAGGTTTCTTAAACAGAGGTCAAAATAGGCCATGGACTGCCTTCCCAGTGGTAGTAGACCAAAGCTTTCTGCACAACTCTGCAGCAGACAAATATGCCTTTCTCTGGGTGTGTGTTTTGGATTTGTTACATTCAATGTCATGGACAAGGCCAGAAAACAGGTAAGTAAACCATAGAAAGCAGCATGGAAGCCAGTAAAAACATGATAATGGTTACTTCTTCTTATATATCTCTTAATTATTCAGTCTCTCTGTCAAACTCAGTGCAGACTAATTTGGATGGATGTTTAAGTGCTGCTTGGATGGAGATGGACAGTATTTTGTGGTGGTGCGTCATTGCATCTCCATGTTAAGGGGCTAAAATAAGCACATCACATGGATGTTGTATTTCCATCACTGCAGATCGGAGCCAGAGCCGATCAATACCTTTGATCACTACAGGGCATTTAAGCATGGTGTGAATGCTGATTGTAACCTTTCCCATTACATTAAAAAGCCAGATGTTAACAGGTATTAGCAGGTTTCTGTGCAGTGGAAAAAAAGGCTTCAGTTACAGTTTCACTGAACAGCTAGATAAACATGATCTAATTGAATGCAGAGTCTCTGTAAAATATGGCAGAAACTCACCCTAAAATAGTTAAGAAAGAGTTGCATCATATTCTGAGAACTGACAACTTTGTGACTGTCATTGTTCCTTTTTATCAGGTGAAACAAGCAGAAGCACAGACCAAGAAGCAGGAAGAGCGGAACAAAGCTTTCATTCCTCCTAAAGAAAAGCCTTTAATGAAGAAAACCACCAAAGGTATAAATGGGGAACAAATCTTTACATGAGAACAAATCGAAACAAAATTTGCTCTGTAATAATCCAGCTAACCTCTGTCCTACCCCTGTTGACCTTGTTTTCTCCACAGCTCCCACAGAAGGCAAGCTGGACATCGAAGCCATTAAAGAGAAAGTGAAAAAAGCCAAAACCAAGAAGCTGGGGGCTCCACCAGTAAACCCAGCTCCGCCCACCAGCACCACCGACAAAAAGAAAAAGAGCAAAACAAAAAACAAAGGCTAATCACAGATTAACACCATCACAGTTGTGATGTGTACCATGTAATATGGTATTCGTCGGGCAGTTGGGCAGTTCGAGCAAGATCAAGGACTTTGTATGGACACTGGAAGATGGGATGTCGGACATATAGTGTGTGCTTGGATCAAAATGAATTCCATCACAAACTGTCCTGGATGTTTTATAGAACTACTTTTGCTGTGAGGATTTCCTGTTGATAATACCGGAGTATAATTTTCTGTCTGTCACTCAAGGTAGATGAACCTATTGTCCAGATTTTGTATGGTCAGTATTTATAGGTTTCAGAATATGTATGTACAGGAGGAGGAAGGCTCAATCAAATGGAAATGTAAAATTAAAGAAACATTTTTACAACTTGGATCTATTATTTGCAAGTTTTCCGTAATTCCTTTTGTCCTTTTTAATCATTACAGATGTATTATCCTTGCCAGACATTAGCCTGGAAGGGATCATGAGTCTGGTTGTGCATGGACCCGTGTATGTGTGTGTACGCCGTTAATCTTGCATACTACTGGACCAATCAGCCTAATATTTTGTGTGCACATGTATGACTGTGCTCAAGAACCTCTCTGGGTTGTGGTGATTCACAGTTGTTGAAAAGCCTGTTTTATTGACTATTGTATATCATCATGAACTGCTGACTCCTCCTAACTGGCCGTTAGGGGTCACAAGTATTTCACAAATCATCACTGTTTAAAACAAGAAGCCTTACCATCTGTTGCAGGCCACATTTTGGCCTTTGTTGTGGCTGAAAAACTGACATCCATAGAGAAGTCTGGTCTTATTTTGAGTTGGAGTTTTGAAACCTTTGCCGCTATCTTGATTGTAAGAGGCTTGAGGGACAGTGCCAAGAGGAGTTGGGCAATATTCTAGCTGCCATGGCTACCATCAGGTTTTGTTCTGGTTGCTGCACAGCATCATACCACACCAGGAGCGTTTCAGAAGGGGTGCGTTTTCCCTTCCCAATTTAGTTAATTTGTATTTTAGGTAGCCTTGTGTAATGTCTTGACCAAGGCACTACAGATGAAAGATTTCATTTTTATACCGTGTGTATTTATTAATTTGCACTGTCCCTTCTTTTATAAACTCAACTAAACAAAAATGTTGTCTATCTGCTTGATTCAAAACTTTTTAAGGTGTAGTCAGTGTATGCTTGCAAAAAAAAAACCCCACCATCAGTGATGGATCTGATTACAGGTACAACAGGTTCTATACGATGTCAGTGTTCCAGAACCAACAAAGTGCAGGTCCTCTTACCACCCTTTCATTGTCACAGGGCTGCATTCAATGACTTCTCTGTGCCCTGGCAATCTCTCTCTCTCTCTCTCTCGCCTATTATTGTCTCTAACGTCTGTCATCCTACACTCTTTATTCTGAATACCTACGTTTAATTTGTTTACCTTCCACCTATTAATACTGTGTGCATTCAACCACTATATGAGATGTAAGATAAGATTATTCAATTATTTTCATTGATTTTTTAGAGCAACCAAGAAACAAAAAGCATGATGCATACACTCTGAACCCACAACATCCAAATCCACCCTGCCCCTCCCTGTGGCCTGCACAGACAAACACATTAACACCACTAGAGTTAAGATGACTGATGGTAATAGTCAGGTATTGCAAGTGAATTAACAGCAACAGAAAGAACCCAAACAAGTGAAGAAAGAAAAAAGAAAAAAACATAACATTTCCATACTATAATAAGCACACATGGGGATTAAGTCACTTTTCTTTAAGTATAGACATTGTTATAATCATCCAGGAATGGTTGCCATACATCATGGAATTCACTGACTCCTATCCTTGAGTGGTATATCTGAGCTTTCCCAACTTAAAGTAAGCAAAGACATCATTGACTCAGCGGCCAGACAGAAGGGGCAGGTTAGACTTCCGGTTGTACAGAAAGAGACGTTTTGCTAGCAATGATGAAAAGGCCAAAGCACAGGTCTGCGCTCAGGAGAGACCCAGATCTCTTTGGACCACACTAAATATTGCCAGCTACGGCTCTGGGTGTATGGTTTTATTACACGTCTTGTCCCAAAATTGTCTTATCCTAGGGCATGCCCAAAATGAATGGAAGAGAGTTGCTGGGTATTGATTATACCGTTGACAGACTGGAGGTCGAGGCTACTAACAGTAAGCTATCATAATTTGGGATATGGATTTATGCTTAGAGGGACTCCTATGAAGACAATCCGTGAGATTTGCAGAATATCAAATCTTCCAGCTATCTGAGTGTGGCACCTGTATTCAATGTAGGTAACGATGCTACTTTAATTACTTAGGTTCTGAGGAGTAAATATGACTCGCAACAGGTCGAATGCTTAAAGAACAACAGGTTTATTACAGTGCAACCAACACTTTCATTCAGTTTAACAGATCTAAAAAGAAAAAAACAAAAAACAAAATGTAAAGAAACACAAGCTCTTAGCAATCAAAATAAAATGAAATAAAATAAAATAAAATGTCCTTAGTGTCTGTTTGATTTAAATGTCTCTCTACCCGGGAAGTATAAATTGATGTATGATGATTATTTCTTATCTGGCAATTTTTTGCAAATCCACTGTATCAATCCTGTAAAATGAGATCCAAAGCAGCTGGTCACATTGTTTTCGGGTCTCTGTCAGGATTCTTCATCAATAGGACCAGCTCACCATCAAAGTCCAGCAAAACATCAAATCCAAGCCACAAATCCAGGGTCATCAAAAAACCAATCTGCACGTACAGTACAGAATAAATCAGATAAATCATCATACTGTCTAATTTCCAAATGAGATCTCATCACTTTCTCCAAAACTCAATTTTACAACCCTCTTTTCCAGGGATTTTTCTTGTAATTTGTAGTATTCCACTAAAATTGACTTTATCTGGCATCAGTAGAGCAATACACTGCTCATATAAATCAAATACATTTCTCACATCTCTCATTAAAGTCTGTGTAAAGCAAATTCTGCTATTTTCTTCTAAACACATTAAATAGGTCATAAAAGTATTCCTCAAAATGTGTATAAAAGCCTTTCAACCATTTACAATTGAATTGTGGAGCTAGGCTTCACAAACTGTGTTTCTAGGTTTCTGTGTTCTGGATTTAGTGGGCAGGCCTTAAATCATAGCCGCGTTACGTAACGGAGCTATCCCTGGTACAAACACGCCCCCTGAGGCTGTAGCAGTATAAATAAATAGAATCGCCTTGTTGTTTACATATACTTCCGAATAGAAAACCAGCAGAGTTTAGCTATATATATATGTATATATATCACATTTTTCACGTCATTATATCACAGTTTAGACTAATCTGATGTTTGTAAAGTCTATAAACACAATGACTGAACAAACATTACTATTTCTGTGTGCACGTTTTGTAATTAATAACATGGTTATCGTAGATTAGCTGGGCTAACTGTTAGCTGTTAGCCGTTAGCGGTGTCTGTAATAACTCAGTAACTCAATAAATGGTCCGTGAAAAATTTTTTTTCCATCGGTTATCTTAGTTACCCCCGCCTCCACCTGGACTACAATGCTGGGTGCAAGGGTGTGGGGAGGTGGATGGAATCAGGTGTGGAGTGTGACTTATAGTCATGTTGATAACAGATGGATTATATTAAACTTTCATAGCATCAATGAAGCATAAAATGGTGTCCACGGCATTTTTCAACCTGGACCCTTTGCTGCTGGAACACCACAAATTTCCCTGCTGTGGGAATAACAGATGTTTATTTTTATCAGAAATGACCGTGTATAGAAGCTCATACAAAAACTAACAATGTCACAGAGTGGAGTGACCGTGACAGGGTGCAAAACCACAATTTTCTGTTGGGGGGCGACCACAGCAAACAACATAACCCAGAGAGGATTTACTCTAAAAACATTATTTTTTTTTAACAAAAGTCAATAAGAATCTTGGGGAGGCACGGTGGTGTGGTTAGCACTCTCGCATGTTCTCCCCGTGTCAGCGTGGGTTCTCTTCGGGCACTCCGGCTTCCTCCCACAGTCCAAAGACATGCAGATTGGGGACTAGGTTAATTGGTAACTCTAAATTGTCCATAGGTGTGAATGTGAGTGTGAATGGTTGTTTGTCTCTATGTGTCAGCCCTGCGATAGTCTGGCGACCTGTCCAGGGTGTACCCTGCCTCTCGCCCGATGTCAGCTGGGATAGGCTCCAGCCCCCCCCCGCGACCCTCAAGAGGATGAAGCGGTTAGAAGATGAATGAATGAATGAATGAATAAGAATCTTAAAAGTCCATTTAAAAGAGCCCACAGTCCGTTTGGGTTCCAGATGATAGCTGCTGTTGAGCCTCTGGACAGCAGGCCTCAATACCGCTGGCCGCTGGTAGCTTTAACAAAAAAAGGAAACACAAGGAACCGTCAGGGCGATCAACCGATCAGTCTTCAGTTGCATTAGGTTTTGTGAGGCAGAACCAGTAAATCTTGGTGGGGAAGGGATAAATAACAATAGAAAATCAAGACAGCAAACAAAGCCAACACAGCTGGGCGAATAAGGAAAAAATTAATTCCACCGTAACTCAATACAAAGCTCCATCCAAAACTACTGGATGTGTCTAAGCAAATAGCTAACTGATGGCGGGATGCCCAAGGTCGTATTCCATATCTTCAAAGTAGAGAAATAGAGGGGTACTTATCTGGAGGAAGGGTGGAACGCATCCCCACCCTTCCACTGTCACCCAAGGCTTCCCCCTCTCGCACCGTGCGTCTCCTTGACCACTGTGGTGTGCGGGCGGACTTTTTCCCCCTGTGCGGTGACAATTCCTGTCGTCCGGCGGCCGTTGTGCGTGTTCCACCGACTTGCTCCTCTCTAGTTGTTCCCCGAACTGTGGACCAGGTGCTCCTCCAACCGTGACAGCCATCTGATCAGCGCTTGGTTACGTGTCCCCCTTATATCTTCAGAACTAGCCTACTTTTTCTCTGGTAAGCTATGGGCGATTTCTCAGAGCAGGAGGCTCATTGACAGTAGTGACACCGTCACATCAGAGCTACAGATGGTCAGCGTTTCACACAACTTCATGTCCAAAAACCCGAACTATCACTTTAAAAGAAAAGATAGGCCAATATATTAAATTATGTTGCTTATTCATTCCCCCAAACACTTTGACACAAACACTCCGTGCTCCCGCGAAGTACTAGTGCTGTCCCGATTCTCAGAGTGTTGAGTTGAGGGTCAAGAATAAGGGCTGTATGGCCCTCACTTTTAAGATTTTCCAGGACCACCCTTGGTGGTGAGTGCTATCCCAGAATCCAGATAACCACTATTTCAATTTAATTAAAAGTCGCTTACAATTCTGCTGCTGGCAGCTGTCATGTTACTCATGCTTATCATACCTGTTTGCAATGTTGGCGAGATAATTACCCAGCTATAGCTTGTCAGTACATTTAGTAATGTAGCAGAAGGAACTGCGGGCAAGCTGGCAGTCACTATAATCTCCATGGTCACATCAGCTAATGCTAAAACTGTATTGCATCTATACTGACATTAATATGTGTTACACTGAATAATGCCTTCAAATGACCCAGATATAGCTGATGGGGGAGTTAGCGATAGACTTAGCAAAGTTAGTGGAAAGATGTGTGGCTATGTTTTGTTTTCAGAGTAAGGTGTTATAAAATACATGCAACATTATGGAAATACAATTAATTAAATTATATTCAGAAGAAGTGTAAAATCAATTACCAGTGTCCCTTATACATTAAAAGTGTAGGCAAATGTTTTTATTCTTTGATTTTTTTTAATGTGGACATGTCTGACAGCATACAGAAACAAACTGAAGTATTTAGAGATATTTCCAGAGTGAAAGTCCTACATTTCTACCTTGAAAATCTGAAGCTTGAAGTGTCATTTGACAAAGAAAAGAGGATCTATCTATCTATCTATCTATCTATCTATCTATCTATCTATCTATCTATCTATCTATCTATCTCTGTGTGTGTGTATAGGTATATACATATATATATATATTTATATACACACACACACATATGTATGTATATATATATATATATATATATATATACACACACACACACACACATATATATATACATATAAAGAAGCTAGAGGGTAAAATACATGTGCTTTTTGACAGTTTATCTACAGCTCTGATGGTGCATAAAAGCTGTCTATAGACAGGTTTAATTAAACTCGCATCTTCATTTCAGCATTGGCTATCTGTCAGGTCACCACAGTGGTCTATTCATAGCAGAAGACATCAGGATAAAAGTGGCGGATTGCATATGCTGTGATGAAAGTGAAGATTAGGGCAATAGGTCGGACCACCAAAATAGTCACATAGTTGGAGCCACCGGTAGCCAGGGCAGGGTCCCAGTCTGGGGTCCAGTTGTAACCTGGAAACACAGATTAAGTCAGACAGAGTGGTTTCCGTTTTTGCACCTACCACAGCTTTAAGTGTGATTTATCCTGTACTATGTGTTAGAAATTTATTCACTAACACTATGTTTTAAACAGCAGTTCTTTCTAACCAACGTGGGTTATTTTAAACCCAGCTGGATTGGATCTCTGCTTCAAACTGTATTTTTCCAGTTCATATGCCATCACCTACTTTTCTGTGAATCTCGTTCTTGGCTACCTGTAAAGACATTAAGACAGAAATGGTTGAAATGCTTATTGAGTGTTTTTAGGGTTAAATGTTTACATTTATTTCTCAGGTTTTCAAGTAGTCTATTAAAGTCAGTGTCAGTAGCAATGCTTACAACACAGAGAAGCTCTATTTTTTTGCATCAACAAAAAGTAGACTCACGGCAGAGATTCTCAACACAGGTGCCTTTGCATTTAGAGCAGACTGCCCCTTCATAGTTATATGGTCGCCCTCCATTCACATTCCCCCTGCAAAGCAACCGTCATCCAAGATAAATCACTTTTCCATTTTGAAGGTAGAAAGTGTTGGTTCATTCTGGCATTATCTTTGCTCACAAATTTCCACCCTCTTATCTCCTCACTTTTTTTTCCCTGAAAATGTTCAAATGTAGAAATTGCAAGTGGGCTTGTATGAGGTATTTATCCATAGTCAGTGTATTACCTCCATTGGAAGGCGGTCGACACGCCCCCAGTTTGGAGAAGCAGGCTGGAGTCTGACACAGAAGCTAAGCAATGTACTGCCGTGGACTGGGTCAGCAATGAAACATATTTTAGTCATGTAAAAAAGTCCTACCTAAAAATCTGTAACAGATTAAATATACAATATATTGACAGAATTTTCACCCCATTACCTTTCTGTCAGACAGCCCATTCCATTAGGGAAGCTGTTTGGTTCCACATCTATGCTGTCTTCAAAGCCACCACACTTCATTGGCAAAAACAGTAATTATGGCCCGCTGACCACAGGGGCTGCTGGTCTCCAGCTGCCACAATCAGTTAGTAAGTTTGTGTTATTGTGAGACTTTGGGGAATCCAGCTAACCACTTTAAATGCCAAAGTCACAGAGTAATACACACACACATGCACGCACGCACGCATGCACGCACACACACACACACACACACACACACACACACACACAACTGATTGAGGCAGTGGTAGACCAGTAGCTCCTGTGTTAAGCAATATTTAATTACTGTTTTACTGCTGTTTTCTCAGTGGAGTCTGGCTTTGAAGACAGTGATATAATGACTTCACTTCCCTGATGGAAAGCTCTGTCTAACAAAAAGGTGAAGCAATGAAAATGCTGTCTATATAGTGTACACTTAAACTGATTTTGATATATTTAGGTGGGACTTTTCTAGGTGGCTAAAATACATTTTATTGCTGACCCCGTCCACAGCAGTACTTAGCCTGGCTTCCATGTTGGACCCCAGCCTGCTTCTCCAAACTGGAGGCATGTGAACTGCCATCTACTATTGACTATAAGTACCTTATATAACCCCACCTCAAAACAATCGAAAATGTCCCTTTGAAGGATAAGGCTGGAATTGTTTTGTTTCTCATTGTCAACAAACCTCCATTAGAAAGACCCAAACCAATGATGTGTTACTCCGTCTCTCAATACTCTGACTTCCCTTACTTGTATGTGACTTTAAATGCTCAGTAATTTCCTTGAACAGCTGGTCGCTGTAGATCGAACTAGTGCCTTAGTTGGAAACTCTTTTCAGGTGCAGATTAACTCTAGTGTTCTAGTACATATTTACAGCAGCAGGATGGTGTGTGTGGGATTGAGTGGAAATAAACTGGGTGCGCAGTGTGTGTGTTCCCAGTGCAACAGTGGGGCTCATTGTCATGTTACACAACAATGAGCCCCCTGGCGTAGGCCTTGCGTGTACCCCACACCATAGCCTGAAGTGCACTTCCCCAGAAATGTAACTACACATCTCAGCAACACAGACCTCCTGTCGATTTTTTTCAGCTGAAAACCATTTCCCTCAGTGGAAACAAAGCTTTTATTGATTTTTATTTCACAGATATGAAACTTTGTGAAGACAATAAAGCCTCCACAAAAAAACATTTTAAGTCTTGTGTGTGATTTATCCTGGCCTCATATGCATAAAGGAAATCTCTGATAGTTGCTTGGCTAATTTATACAATGTAAAATGCCATAGACTTGTGCTAATAACATTAGCATGTTGGATTTTTTTTTTTAGAAAATGTGTTTAGTATAAGACAGTTGTTTTATCAGTGAACCCTTTGAGTAGTAATGAAGCCGAATTTTTAAATGTTACCTTTGTTAAATATTGCTGTTGTCCATGGCTTCATATGAGTAGACGAAATGTCCGCTAGCTGCTTAGCTACTATCTCCAATGTCAAATGCTATAGGCTTGTGCTAATAACATTAGTGTGTTGGTTTTTGTGGGGAAAATGTGTCCAGCAAAATACAAGTGCTTTGTGTGTGAATGCTGCGAGTTACAGTGAAGCTGATTTGTGTGCTTGTCTTTGAAATTGTCTCTATTAAGCCACGTTTAATGTGTGTTTAATGTGTGTTTTGGGTGTTGTTTGAATCAGCTCAACTTGACAGCACTTCACAGAAACCCCACTGTTGACCAGTGTTTTGGAGGTGTAACTGCAGAGGGACACAGACACATCACCACACAAAAATGCTCACAGCTGCATAGGCCATGTGTGTAGGCTAGGGCGTAGGCTCTACAGAGAGCTGACATGCAAGTATAAAACTGCCTCTACTGAAACTTGCAAAGTGATTGATGTGAATACCACTTCCTTTACATGACACCAGGGCTGAAACCATGCCTCACCACAGCAGAGAAATGTGAACAAGTAGGGTGTGCAAAGGACACTTGATATCACCATTAACATTTTTTTAAACCCCATAAGCCCTGGACTCATATCTTATAAATCAGAGTTGTAATTTACTTGTACATTGTTCAACTTACGCTGTAGCATAGTTGCATACGAAAAGGATACCCTCTTGGTCAGCAAAGCTGGTGTATTTGACTCCATTCGTGCACAGTTGGACGGCACAACCAACCTTGAAGCTGCTTGCCCACACAACCTGAAAAAACCTAAGGGTTAAACTGTGCAACACAAACCAAATAGAAAACGTCATGAGCAGTTCCTCTTTCTGCACTTATCTCTCTAAAATGTTTCACCACAAACTGAAAAAAAAGTTACCAGTATGTTTTAAAACAAAAGTGCACATACCTGTGTGTAGTGGCCACAGACTTTTGTGCAGATGTTGCGGTTGTAGTCATAGTCTTGTTTTTCATCCACCCACCTTTTTATGGCCCTCGACACATCAAAATGGGGTGAGCTGCTAGTCCATATGTTTTCTCCTACAGAGGAGAAAGTAGGGTGCACGCGGCGGACATCTTTGAGGTATCCATTATGTTCAAACACACAGTGTCTTGCCCATGCTCTTGCAGTGATGGCCAAGCCCTCATCCCATGTCTGAATGAATAGAGATAAAGAATATCAAACAGTAGTCCTTTATAATGACTCACCTTTTTAAATTAGGTTCTTAAAGGTTGGTTCATCTAAAAATTGTGGCATTTGTCTAGGTTTTGAAAATGTCACCAGTAGCCTATAATGGAGGACAATGGAATTGAGAAAAATACATAAAGTTGAACAGCAGTGTGTATTTCCCAAACCTATGTCTTGGTTACTGTGGATAATCCACAGACCTCACAAGCTGAACAAGTTGGTATACAAAAATCTATCACCTTCAGTGTGGCCTGGTCACAGAGCAGGGCAGCAGGCTATTCATATATTGATATTGTGTTATGAGACTAGATGTCATCTAAGATTTGGGATTTTTTCTTGGTTTTAAAGGCTCCATTACAGTAAAGTGATGTGATTTTCCGAACTTACCAGCTGTTCGAGCAGTTGTGTTATTTACCCTTAGTTATTATATCCACATTACTGATGATAATTTATTAAAGAATTTATTGTGTTAATATTTTGTGAATGCAGTCAACATTATAATATTGTCGCAATATCAATATTGAGGTATTTGGTCAAAAATATTGTGATATTTCATTTTCTTCATACAGCCCAGCTCTACCTGGTCACACCAAAAAAATGGCACAGCAAAACTCACTTCATGTCTTTTTGAAAGAGAGACGACTCATAAGGCAAATCGGTGAACTGCTGTAGCTGCCGAGCTAACAGCTAACATGCTAAGAAGCTGGGAACATGCTAGCACCTGTCAGTCAGTAGCTCTCATAGACCTTTTGTATCTTCTCTGTACTGTGCTATTTAGGCCTCCTATTCTTTTGTTCTAAGAATTGGTCAGATTTTATTCAGTAGCTATACATTAACTATAGATTTAGGTTACTTTGTGAGGTAGTCGTGTTTCAAGATTCTAAGAACTAAATGTTTTGGTAGGCCTGACCCTAGGATATGACTAGCTTTCTTTAGGTGTTGTGACAAAAGTTTAACCCTAATTTGATAAAGTTTTATGTCTCATTTGGAAGGGACTGATTTAAACTACAAGCAAAGAAAGAAAATGCTATTTTACATCAATAGGCTACAACCCTTTTCTTTTTTTCAACCCTCATTTAGAGCCCATTTTAATGTTATGCTCTTGACTTGCCATACTCTCTCTCTGTCTATCATGAGACCCAGCAGTCCTTCTGCCTCCACCCCAGAGACCATTGCTGTGAGAGTTGGTACAGAATCCGCCTGCACTTACGGAGCTAAAATCACATCACGTTAGCATCACACAGCTAACATTAGCAAGCAGTTATTGGCAGGTTTAAGGCCTTTACTGCCTTTGAAGAGTTGGCATGAATTTTTTTGGGGACCATTTAATGGCTCAATGTCGGACGTTAGCTGCTGCTGTTGTGTTAGCCTGCGCTATAGGCAAACGTGGGACTGACCGTTCGCTCCCTGCCTGAACTGGCTATTACTAAAGGTCCATTTATGCTCACATTAGAGATGGAGACTGACGGAGCCTTCCGTCCATACTCTGTGTTTTGTCTGTATTTGTGCACGTTTCCTGAAAGCTCAGGGATATGAACGAAACTGAGCAGTACCACCAGAGATCATGAAGGCAGTGTAGCATAGTTCAAGCAATATACTACAACATTTGTAGATGACAAAGAAATTTAAATAATGGTGGAATGGGACAAATCGATAGCATAGTGAAAAGAATTCTCCGTTCACATGTTGGAATGTATAGCGACCACACAAACCACCGCCGTCAACAACACTGCCTCTGTTTAAAGGTACAATATAACGACCTCCTCCATGGTTGCCTCATTTTGTTGATGTGTGAAACTTTTGACTCTGCCCTCTAGTGCTATCTATTGACTATATCTATGCCATCATAATAATAATAATGATAATACATTTTATTTATCAGCACCTTTCAAGACACTCAAGGCCACTGTACATAGATAATAAATAAATAAAAAACAACACAGCAGCAATAATAAAAGGCGGGCTGGAGGGACAGTGAGGCTGATTGAGGAGGAGGATCCGAGAGTCCTGCTGGGTGTGTGGATGTGGAGGAGGTGAGTGAGGTATGGAAGAGGTTATGGATAGCCTTGAGTAGTAGGTGTTTGAATTGGATGCGGTATTGTATGGGAAGTCAGTGGAGTTGATGGAGGACAGGAGTGATGTGCTGGATGGATGGTGTTCTGGTGATGATCCGGGTGGCAGCATTTTGGACCAGTTGAAATTTATGGATGGATTTGATGGGGAAGACCAGTGAGAAGGGTGTTGCAGTAATCCAGATGAGAGGTGACGAGGGAGTGGACCAGTATGGCGGTGCTGCTGGGTGTGAGGGAAGGACGAAGTCAGTTGATATTGCGAAGATGGAAATATGCAGTCCGGGTGACGTTATTGATATGGGTTTGGAATGATAGAGTACTGTCCAGGATGACACCCAGTGTGGGGAGCAAGGAGTGTTTTTGTTTGCACATCTGTCACTTGGTCACTGGGGGGAGTTGTGGGTGCATGTATGTGTCCATGTGGAGGTGTGTTTGTATGTTAAATCTAAATGCTAAATCTAAATCTAAATGTTAAATCTAAATGCTAAATCTAAATGTTAAATGTCTGGGTGAAACTAAATATTTAGCTAATATGCAAATTCACACTGCCTGTCACCGGAAGTACCAAAATAAAAGCTTGAGATGGTCAGACTGTGTTTATAGAATCAAATAATGAATTAAAACCAACTTATCGGGGGAAATGAACAATTGAACATACATTAGCATGATAATAACTTCCTAAAATAACAAGAAACATGTTTGGAGAAATTTTATTTGATGTGTACTTTGAATTGTTAGTGTCTCCTTCGGTGGGAATCACCTTGTTGTTTACAAATACTTCCGGGTAGAAAACTAGCAGACTTTAGCTACATATATATGAATATCTCACATTTTTCACGTCACTATATCACCATTTAGACTAATCTGGTGTTTGTAAAGTCTATAAACACAATGATTGAAAAAACATGGTTATCGTAGATTAGCGGGGCTAACCATTAGCTGTTAGCCCCATTTCCCCCGATAAATTGGTTTTAATTCATTATTTGATTCTATAAACACAGTCTGACCATCTCGAGCTTTTATTTTGGTACTTTCATTGACCGGCAGTGTGAATTTGCATATTAGCTAAATATTTAGTTTCACCCAGAACATTTAGATTTAACATTTAACATTTAGATTTAACATTTAGATTTAGATTTAATATTTAGATTTAACATTTATATTTATATTTATATTTAGCATTTAGATTTAGATTTAGATTTAGATTTAACATTTAGATTTAATATTTATATTTGACATTTAACATTTAGGTGCCACATTTAATATTTAGATTTAACTATTTAATATATTTCTAAGTTAACAAATATTGCTGTAAATGTGGTAAAGGGTGACGTTAAAAAATTCACAACACTTTTTTAAACATTGTTTGAAGCTAAATGTGGCAAAATGTTGATGTTATTTTCAGCGTGATCCACTTTACAAACGGCACCCCATAAGAGAGAGGGAGTAGGAGCTGTTAATATCTGTTGACCGCAATATAATTAAATCCAATCACTTAGCCTTATGCAAATATCCACCTGTCATACAGTGTTATATTGATTTTAACTGCGGGTTAAAATAAATATAAAAAAAAAATGCATCAACGCACATGTCGGTTTTTGGATTCAGCATGTCGGACAAATCCCTATGTACCCTCTCAGCAGCTAATTGTTCACATCAGATAGTCGCGTTACACCCAGACTCTTAACCTGAGAGGAGGGGGAAACAGTGGAGTCGTCTATGGAGATGGAGAAACTGCTAGCTTTTGTGAGGGTGGACTTAGAACCAATGAGGAGAACCTCTGTTTTATCACTGTTCAGTTATAGAGTCATAAAGGATGCATGGAAGTATGAGGGTTGTGACGTTTATAACGTTTG